>NW_027248278.1:1247500-1547500 GCF_041260155.1 Ptychodera flava
AGTGGTGCAGTGATTAGACATCGAGTTGTCTCATCGGCAATGGCGCTATTTGGTGCCGTGGCGAAACGGCAATTTGCCGGATAATGTCTGATATCAGTGTTTACAATATTCTAATCTATTTTGAAGTTCAGTGAAAGTAGAGAAGAGACTCTGACAGATTTACGAACATATTAAGGGGTTTGTTTACTTTGACAAATCTCAATAACATTCAACATCTAAGAATTCCTAGGGTTTCTGCGAGCCCTTGAGGCAAATATCTCCCTTGCTCTGCCGTACGGGAAATCGGCAACACACGGCCCTTCCATTGAGAGCAACATCAAATTATCTACATTGCCGTCGGAAAATCTACTACGGGCTCCTGTCTTAGCAGCTGAAGCCCTTTTCGCATGCAACCAAGGATACAGGAATTACTACTGCAATACATGTCAATTGTCGAACTGCAGGAAACCTTTCCGCATATTCTTGAATTAGCAAACGACATGACTCCGAGTTCTCAGCGTAAACTTCGCTTGTCTGAAGTCGTTTCTAAACGCGTTGCCGTGAGTGCTCACGGTTTACGTAGTCTGATCCAAGATGATCGATGAAGTTTCAAGTGCCTCGATACCGTAGTCACGGAGTTCATTGTCAATCTCTGGGTATTTACTTGCATTTATGACTTTGTCAAGACACAATAGGATATTAGTACATGTAGTACAGTTGGCAGGAAATCGCTCCTCCGTTCGCTGTATCAAATGTTCGGCGCGATGAAGCGTCGACGCGAGTTTGCACAGGCAAAGCGGATGACGCAGCTCTCATTAGCATATGTCAGGTCGTGTGGTTGGCTTCGATTTCTTCTCTGAACTCGCGTTCATGATTCCTTTACATCTAACACTGTCCGTAATTCTGCGATGGTCGACTGTATCATTGGTTGTATTATCGAAAGGTTTGCATCCTGACTATGAAAGACAAAATTACATTGGTCAATGATCGGCATCATCAACATGCATGTCATGGCTATACGAACGAATATTGTTTGCTTCAGCAAGCCGTCTGCAACGTTGTTATTTGCGGCATTCATCACCAAACTCCAAAAACAGTGCGGGCCTTCGCACCGTTACGCTCCACCAAGGGATAGCCATCGGGCAGAGCATGGCTCCTTCAGACTTTGAAAGTCGACGTTCTTTCTCGAGTATTTTATTTCGATCCCGTACTAGCCGTTCTTTCAACTTCCGAGTAGCGAAAAAAGTTGAATATTAATGACGGTTTTTCGGTACTGCATTACTTTGCGGACGGCATCATTCGTGGCCAATGCAGTCGACGTCGAACGCCGCCTTCATTTTTTCGTCCCGTCATGACGGACCGTCTGATCCCAAACAGATAACTTTGTCAAACAGCCACATTTCACAGCACGTGTTCACTGTGACGCGTGATCGACAGATTAGTATATCGGTTCTTGCTGCTGACACAATATTGTTACATTTTATCAGAAGCTGGTCGCGTAGTTTAGAGTGATTCAGTCTTATTCAAAATACACGGAGAACAGAAGGTGCCTATCAGTGCCCCTTTGAAGCGGGCTTTGTATATTTTTGCAAGATAAAGCAGCCAATAACGTATGCCGTACGCAATGACCGGCTCAATATGCATTCAAAATTATTTCGTTGCGTGTATTTACGCAAGTACGCAAAATTTTCCGCAAACGGATACTGCATCGAGTAGTCCATGACACGTATGCTGACAAATCACGGGATGAAATACTGGTAAATATCTCTGCATGTGTACTGATCCAATTTCATCAAACAATCACAATTTCAATCAATCAAAACCAACAGTCATTGACATGTCAAGCACACTGTTTCTCACGCAGAGCCCGCCTAAAACGTTCCCATCCACGGCACACTACGTGCCTACTACGGGCAGGAGACATACCAAACCAGACAGTTAAACTTGAACGAAACTCCTGCTGCTACCACCATGAAATGACTCACAATTCGTAAAGGAATATCGGGAAAAGGCGATTACATTAGAAAAAATAGTGCACTCTAGAAAATCAAATCATACCGATAAAATCTTCGTATGAGCAAACTAGGTCTCGTTTATACCTCCATGTGAAAACAATGCCATGGATTTGTTTCCGAGTCGAGTATGCATTAAACGTCAAATTGATTGTTTTGTTTGCTCGTTTCTTTTTTTTGCACGTTAACAAATGAATTAGATCAGGAAATTTGAAGACGACATAACACTAAACGAAATGGTTTTCGGAACATGTAGTTACACTCTAGAGGTAGCTACCTCCATGCACTCACCCATCACACGCGTCTAAAATCACTCTGTTATTGTTAGCAAAGTTGCACCTCCATGCACTCACCCATCACACGTTAACGCGTCCAAAATCACTCTGTTAGCAAAGTTGCACATGAAAATACACCTACCTTTTCATCTGTCACGAATACGTAGGGTAAAATGTCCTTTACGCTCAAGACAAACAGAATCATTTGAGCATCTATGTGCGTTGGGCACAATCAATAGTAGGGCGACATAAAGCTGATCAGCTGTGAGGCATGTGATCACCAGCGATTCAAATCGTCTGACCATACCATTATTTTACGGGAGCCCGCATAAACAACCGTAGTGCTTGTCAACGATGACGTTTAAAACTGACGAGTGACATTTTTTGCAAATTACTAAAGCTTTCTGTGGCTCTCGTTCATCACGACAGACAACGCTTGACGCCTAAAACTCCGTAAAACTGACCAACCGAAACCGTCACCAGTCCTGTGAAATACCTTTTGGAATCGACTACAACCTTTGCTAGCGTCTCCCCATAAATAATCGTACAGTCCGGTGATTTACGTCATCAGTGTATTTACATGATCCAAACATTGGCTTCAGATTCGGATTCAGAGAAAAAAAGTCTGAATAAAAGACATCAAGAGTAATTTTGGTGACTAAATTGAATTATTTTGAGATAATAAGGACTGTGCATCAAGAGACCATATGGTACTACATTTATGCCCAGTTACAAAACGATCGCTTCACAGATGCCACAGAAATCGTTGATGACAGGTGCACCGGACGAAGGACGCGGGACGGACATGACTCAACCCATAAAGTCCCCGCTTGCGGGGACTTAATAAGGTCTCCAACTTAGGTACTGGAGGTCATCTTTAGTAACATGCATATCAACTTCTATAGCAATGGGACATGCAGATCCTAAATACATGAGCAAATGTCAACAACAAAAAATAGACAGAGAAGGCTTGATAAAAAGAAAAGGTGGGAGTGCGCAAAAAAATGTACAAGGGATCTGGTAAAAAAGTAATGCTACATCATCAATCTTCTAGACCCTACCCCCTCCTGAATATCAACTGTTCCACCACTTGGTATTACATAAGGCCAGGAAATGTATTTACAACCTTGAGGATTTTTTAATTTATCATTCTAATGTAAACAGCACTTAAGTTAGTCACAGATAGTGAAATGCCTTCCACTGTGGGCGGTGATTACAACATCTGGAATTATCCTGAATCCAAATTTCTCATCAGTTCTTGTGTGTCTTACATAGAAAGGTTGCAAAAATTGGTCCGCAATGAAAAAATTCACCTCAGTTTTGTTTTCTGGATCAAATTTTCTTACAAATTATACCAAATATGACAAAATTATGTTCACTGTGGCCTGAGCCTTCGAAACTGTCTAACAACATATCCTGGGTTGTAGGTCGTTTAAGGTCACAAACTGAGAAAATTACCTAAAATATACAAATTTGGGGGTTTTCCAACACTTTGAGCAGAAAATTCATCTAATAACATCCCTCAGGACTTTATACCAAATTACAAAGCTATCAAACAAGTTATTTTGAGAACAAGTTTTCTTGAGCAAAAATGACAATATTGTCTTGAAAATACAAATTTGTATATTTCAGAACAATTTCCACATATCTAACTATTGTCATCTCTGCACATCTGTGTACCAAATATAAAAGCTGTCTGTCCAGGGGCTTTAAAAAGAAAATACTGTTCAAGATTTTTTGACCAAAAATGACAAAATTGCTCCAAAATAGTAATTTTCCCAATTTTGTCATAATTTCAACAAATTAGAAGAGTAACACCCTTGCAAACATCCAACCCAAATTTGACAGCAATTGGGCTGGCAGTTTCAGAGAAGAAGAATTTTTACTGAAAATGAGAAAAATCACCAAAAAATGCAGCAAAAATACAAAATTAAGGATATCTTCACAATATTCATAAAACTGTATAAGGTTCACCTAAGGTACTTGCACACAAATTTTCAAAGCAATCAAAACAGCGGTTCTTGAGTTATTGATTCTTGACCATTTTCACATTTTGTAAGATCATTTGCATAATTTTGGCAACGCAGACTTCATTTGAACAAAATCCCATCTATAGCCCAGGATGCATCCACACACCAAATACCAAGCTGAAACGTGCAGCGGTTTGCGTGTTTTTGATGTTGACGGACATACTGTACGTACATACATACATACATACATACATACATACATACATACATACATACATATACAGACGCCATCGACTTCAGCTTATACGATAACCTCACATTGGTATAACCAAATGTGAGCTAAAAATATGCAGGGGTTTCATTAAGAGCCGGCAGCAGGCGAAAGAGACCGGTTACGCTCATGATTTCGCCGGCTACTTTTTTGGAAATTTGAAGTCTTCCATAGCTAAAATATTTTTTAACTTCTGAAATGATACGGACAAGTCTCACAAGCTGTGTAATCAAACTTTTCAACTGCTTTTATGTGAAACAAAATTTAGAAGACGAGCGACTACTACGATCGCCTTGTATTACGATGCAGCACGGTCTTGCGTATACTGCCTCAATAAAAATCGGAATTGCAACGGACGATACTATTGGCTACCTGAATTGCTGATTCCGAAGTGGTGACCTATATATACGCCAATGAAAACGTGCATACTACACCAGTTGGCCGTTGTTAGCTCAACTCAAAATGGTTGATTAACAAATTAAGACGGAAGTGATCGCAAGGTCACGCTTCGCTGTACAATTCTCGGTTTTGAAGTGGACCAAGAAACAAGAGAAGGTTTAATAATTACGCGGATTTAAACTGTTTTCGAAGGCAATGACCCGATTTTGTTCTCAAGAAAAAACTTCCCAATTACAGTTCGAATTTTAGTAAGCCGACGTGCGTTGCACTGCGGTAGGCTTAAATGTGATGGTATATAACCAGCTGGACGTATGATATGTACTAATTTTCGGTCTATCGAAGAATGTTGCCCAGAGTGGTTAAAATATGATCAGACCTCTAAATTCACTTCAAGAAACGTCGTCAGGTTAAATCAAAATGTGAGTTTCTGAAAGTACAAATTTTCATATCCTATATGAAGGTTCTTACTTTGCATACCCATATAGTCAAATAACCTTGAGGGTCTTTAATTCTATTTGTGAAATATGGTAATGATTGTCAGTTTTTATCATTATTGTTATATAAATTATCCTTTTGACCTCCCCGTTGATATAAAAGTTCTTCATCTACAGATTTCCATACCAACCATCAGGGTTCTTAATTTAAAGCATAACATTATACATTAATGAAAAGTTTCTCATTTACTGTGCTTAAAATATGAGAGTTTCATTCAGGATGGCATCAACAAGGGGGATTTTCCCCCTTTACCAGAAAATTTCGGGGGCATTTCACCAGTTCATGTGTTCTACTTGTACCTCTAAGGTGTGACTACCACCATTTCATGGGGGTTGGTCCCCCTTGACAAATAAATTGGGGGTGCCAACATTTCAACAGAGGGGGAATCCCCTATCCCCCTGTCTAGATGTAACACTGTATAATATCATTTACATATCAAATTTATATCATTAATAATAGTGAATTATTATAGTTTACCTCCTAAAAGCATAGAGGCTCTAAAGACTTCAGTTTTCTTTGTTTAAAATATCGTCAACATTACCACATTTTATCATTTTTAATTATGAATTATCATATTTAAGCTTAATCTCCCAGGAAAATGGCTTTTATGATATGAACACAAATTGCCCTGGAACACTGCTGACAATTCTCCTGAAAATACTAGAAATTCAAGTGACTGTGAGCTGTAAAAAGTAAATTTTAGCTCATTTTTCAGGGTTTCCGGCCTCCAGCGGACCCTCCCCCGACGACGACCGCTTTGTGGTCATGGCAGGTGCAAGCCGCCTACTTTTCCGTTCTGGCCCCCTTCTTCAAACCTTAATGAAACCCCTGATATGCATTGAACAAAATGCTGGTGAATAAATTGACCCCTCTCTTTATAGACAGGGACACATAAACTTCTATTTATTTTTAACTTTTATTATGACACAAACAACAAATAGAGTTCTTGGAACAAAACTTGCACAACATGTCATGAAAAAATCATCAAAGTCTAATCATTGGCCATAATTGTTCCTCTTTTTTATTTTTTACATGATTTAAAAATTGCTGTATACACCGTTATCTAGTAATCTGGATAAAATTACAGTGATTGCCTGACTATGCAAAGCATTGTCCATACAGTATCAAAGAAAACTATTGGTATTAAAAAATTGCTTAGGTTTTGAAAATTAATTAAATTCGCAAAGTCAGTGAAAAATCAAAAGAGCAAATCGACAATACAACAAATCTATGATCAACCGACTCATCTGTAGTCTCACATTTTATACTTCCATGCACAGACAAAAACCTTGCTGTAATTTGTTCGACCATGGTCTAGACCGTGGTTTGTCTGTCTTTGTTCTCTTCTCAGTGGTTTTCTTATTTTCTTTTTTTTGTATAAATTACAAGCTATTTTAAACCTAGTTTCTTTCCCAGCTGAGAACAATCAAACTGCCCGCAAGCCGCATCGCATTGTACCGTGCATTCGTAACACATTTGCTTTTTTGGGGTGTCTTGAAACTATCCAAACCGTGTATGGACCGGAGTATACAAAAGGGAGATCTTGAGACTTTTTTGCGCATGTTCATTTTAGTTCTGGGCAAAGTCCAACGCCATCACGTCAGTCTGTAGTTGCATGCTCAGGAACTCTGCCGTGCCGTCGATCATTGGTCAACGTATAACAGAGCAACGAATTATTTTGTTCAAAGGCAAGATATTTAAATGACTGAATATTTCGATAATCTGACTGATTTAAGGGTTATTTTGATACGTTAAAAGTGACAGAACCGGCGTGATTAACGATGGAACACGCTGTTCGGAATACGTTGTGCTGCTATGCTGGCTGACGTGAACTCAAATTACCCTTCATGCTTGCATCCTGACGCGACGTACGTGGTCAAATGTTTATGCTGGAAAATTTGGATGCGGAAAATAACGTAAAATTGTTAGAATAGTAGGCTACATAAATAATCCAGTACATATTTTGGAGAGATCACAATGAACACCCGCATGTCGAAATTCTTGGTCCTTCAGGAAAACCGTCGGTCTGGGATTGCAGGACTGACGTGACTTTCGAAGGCGTCTAGGGTCAATGATCCCAACGAGGCACCCGGTCACGAGCTTTCGCCACGCGTAACGAAGGCGTAGCAATTTTTTTGCCACATTAGACATTTATTCACTATTTGCGACTGTGGCGAACTTTAGCGAGAATCCTGGGTGCATTATCTTTGTGTTAAGTTTAAAAGAAATTGGCCTTGGCAATGTGGAGGGACCGTGGCATGCCCGAGATATTAGCACCAGGGGGTGACACACACACACACACTCTCTCTCTCTCTCACAGAGCGAAATCTATAGGTCCCAATTGATAATTTATTAATTTAACTTGCATTCACAGAAACATTTCAAAGTTTGAAGTTTCATAAATGTGGGGACTTTTAATCCATCACTACCACAGTACAAAGGTGAACCATTTGGATTGCCATCCTTGCATTTGCATTTAAGTATTCAACAGGATAGAGGGACTGTGAGTATTCTAAAACTATGATATGGTTTATCTGTAACAAGAGGCACAGAGTATCAGAAACTCTACCACAACTTACCGAGATATCAATGTCTAACTTCAAACATGTTTTCACAGCATCACTTTGTGTCAATCTTGTGGCTGATTTTATTGTTGCCATGACAACATCTGATGTGGCTGACGGAAATGGTTCCCCTCCATGGATTTTGAATGATGATATATCCTGTAAAGAACCAAAAACATCCAATTGTTCTCCAAGTTAGTTCTGTTTGTAAGTATTGTCCTACTGCTTCACTCTGCCTATACAGTAGTGTCACTGGTGAAGGTTAAACCTACTGCATCACTCTGCCTATACAGTAGTGTCACTGGTGAAGGTTAAACTACTGCATCACTCTGCCTATACAGTAGTGTCACTGGTGAAGGTTAAACTACTGCATCACTCTGCCTATACAGTAGTGTGACTGGTGAAGGTTAAACCTAATGCTTCACTCTGCCTATACAGTAGTGTCACTGGTGAAGGTTAAACCTACTGCATCACTCTGCCTATACAGTAGTGTCACTGGTGAAGGTTAAACTACTGCATCACTCTGCCTATACAGTAGTGTCACTGGTGAAGGTTAAACTACTGCATCACTCTGCCTATACAGTAGTGTGACTGGTGAAGGTTAAACTACTGCATCACTCTGCCTATACAGTAGTGTGACTGGTGAAGGTTAAACCTACTGCATCACTCTGCCTATACAGTAGTGTGACTGGTGAAGGTTAAACCTACTGCATCACTCTGCCTATACAGTAGTGTGACTGGTGAAGGTTAAACCTACTGCATCACTCTGCCTATACAGTAGTGTGACTGGTGAAGGTTAAACCTACTGCATCACTCTGCCTATACAGTAGTGTCACTGGTGAAGGTTAAACCTACTGCTTCACTCTGCCTATACAGTAGTGTCACTGGTGAAGGTTAAACCTACTGCATCACTCTGCCTATACAGTAGTGTGACTAGTGAAGGTTAAACCTACTGCATCACTCTGCCTATACAGTAGTGTCACTGGTGAAGGTTAAACCTACTGCTTCACTCTGCCTATAC
Organism: Ptychodera flava; assembly: GCF_041260155.1. Classification (NCBI taxonomy): domain Eukaryota; kingdom Metazoa; phylum Hemichordata; class Enteropneusta; family Ptychoderidae; genus Ptychodera; species Ptychodera flava. Next base: position 1,256,487 of record NW_027248278.1, read on the forward strand.
AGTAGTGTCACTGGTGAAGGTTAAACCTACTGCATCACTCTGCCTATACAGTAGTGTGACTGGTGAAGGTTAAACTACTGCATCACTCTGCCTATACAGTAGTGTCACTGGTGAAGGTTAAACCTACTGCATCACTCTGCCTATGCAATAGTGTCACTGGTGAAGTTTAAATCTAATGCTTCACTCTGCCTATACAGTAGTGTCACTGGTGAAGGTTAAACTACTGCATCATTCTGCCAGTAGTGTCACTGGTGAAGGTTAAACCTACTGCATCACTCTGCCTATACAGTAGTGTCACTGGTGAAGGTTAAACTACTGCATCACTCTGCCTATACAGTAGTGTCACTGGTGAAGGTTAAACCTACTGCATCACTCTGCCTATACAGTAGTGTGACTGGTGAAGGTTAAACCTACTGCATCACTCTGCCTATACAGTAGTGTCACTGGTGAAGGTTAAACCTACTGCATCACTCTGCCTATACAGTAGTGTCACTGGTGAAGGTTAAATCTAATGCTTCACTCTGCCTATACAGTAGTGTCACTGGTGAAGGTTAAACTACTGCATCACTCTGCCTATACAGTAGTGTCACTGGTGAAGGTAAACCTACTGCATCACTCTGCCTATACAGTAGTGTGACTGGTGAAGGTTAAACTACTGCATCACTCTGCCTATACAGTAGTGTCACTGGTGAAGGTTAAACCTACTGCATCACTCTGCCTATACAGTAGTGTCACTGGCGAAGGTTAAACTACTGCATCACTCTGCCTATACAGTAGTGTCACTGGTGAAGGTTAAACCTACTGCATCACTCTGCCTATACAGTAGTGTGACTGGTGAAGGTTAAACCTACTGCTTCACTCTGCCTATACAGTAGTGTCACTAGTGAAGGTTAAAAGACTCACATTTCACCTGCAGAAGGAATGCAACACAGTTACACTTGTATATTCTGTATGGGTTTCATCTCATTCAATAGGATTGTACAGCGACATATCAGCTATAACATATCAGCTACAACATCGGCTAATTTTTATCTGAAGTACCGGTATGTATGCTACAAGACTGTTAGTCTTTAAGGTAGGGGACCCGATCCCAGAGATCGATTTTGTTCTTGTCTGTAAGAAGATAATGAAGATGTCATAGCCTTTTGTTTTCCATTGAAATTGTAATCTAGTAAGTAAATTTCCTTGCAAGACAATCTGATGCCTGACCCATGCCTTTAAAGCCAGTGAGAGGGGCCCCATGAATTTGGTTCAGTGAAGCAGTGATCAGTAAAGATCATCTTTGATAAATGACTGGTGGACTTGACATGACAATGTATTGGCAAAGGGCCAGTGAACACTCTTGGCATAAACCACCCATACAGGACCTAGTTGCAAAACAAATTAGAAATACATATGTAAGTCACAATGTATTGTATTTGTGCCAACTCTCAATGAGTCAGTCAGGGAATGTGTAAATTATAGCTCTTCGCAAATATGGCCATCTTGGCAATATTGGACGGGATGAGGAAATAAATTGATATTCATATGTATACCATAGTGTATTGTCCTTAAACCAAGTTGGAGACAAGTCGGTGCAGTCATATGCTAGAAACAGCTCCAGATGAACAGATGCACAGATGGCCAGATAGCCACAACTGAATCAATGAGTACCCTGTTAAGTTATGGACTTCATCTTGGCAGGGACTGACAACAATCCTCTGAGCTGATAGAAACTTTTGCTCCTTGGTTTTCAGGAGATGAAGTAAAATGTTAAAGGGAGTGATACTTACCACGGAGTGTTCAGTGTGATACTTTATTCTTAAATAAGGTGGTGGTATTGCCGGCAGTGTTAATGAACTTTCTGACAATTTGAGTTCAGACATCTGTAATCTTTCTTTGTTTATCTCCTCAGATCTCTTTTCAGCCACATCACTGCTGCATTTTTCCTCAACATCATTTACCAAAGTTGTCTTTGACAATTGTTGATTAACAGTTGCATTGGTGCTTGCAGCAACATTGTTTGCAGCAGGTATATTCTGATTGGGATAGTCAACGCTTGATTCAAAGGGTCCATTTTCATTCATGATGTCGATGTTTTCATTCTTATGGTCAGGTTTGATTTCATCACCATTTTGAACCTTTTCAGTCATGGTACTTTCAAGTGTACCTTCTCTGTTTTTCAAAATGGTTATATCACCATTATCCACTATCTTCAAGCTATTGAATTCACTTGGCATATCAGTTCCATTATTACATCCAACAACTTTTCTGAGTGAATCCCATAGTCCTTCTATCCATGGCTCTACAACAATTTCCAAACTATGGAGAAAAACAATAAAATCATATTTATTAATAAATTTCTATTATGGCCCCAATCCTGCTTAAGGTAGAAATATGTGTTTGCCTGATAGTGTGTGTTTTATGGTGAATAAATGCGAAGAGAGCCCGCAGGCACTAAGAATATGTTAAATTGCACATAGCACAGCATGGGCTAAGTATCCCTCAATCTTGTCATTTTGGCACAAAATATAAAATAGTGGAACAATTAGGTATGCCGTTTGCAAATTGTCAGCAGGTGTGGGGATCATAACCCTTTGAGCGCTGTAATTTCCTCATGCCAAAATTTTAGTAAAGCAAAATTTTACCAATTTTTATGAATTTTTCTGTATTTTTTTTTATAATTTTGGACCAAATGGACATCACATTTCATTTGCTACAGATTTTTCTCAAAATTTTGGCAAAAATCAGAGAAAAATTGAATGGGGTTTATTTTATAATGGAGACAAAAATAGACTTTGGTGCTCAAAGGGTTAAGAATTATGTTCAATACGGTTAGACCTGTAAAAGAAGTTCTGTAATCAACATCCATAGATTAGAAGATTCACTTTTGGATGCTGCTTTGCCATCTCTGACCCAACCAATGTGGTGAATTGGGTTGTGTTGGTATTCTGACACTCTGACCCAACCAATGTGGTGAATGGGGTTGTGTTGGTATTCTGACACTCTAACCCAACCGATGTGGGGGTTGTTGTGGTATTCTACCATCTCTGACCCTGGCAACCGATGTTGGTGAATGGTGTTGGTAGAGTACCCATACATAGCTGAATATTTCCATCACTGGACATACTACTGTCTGGACTAATGTTTTTAATGTTTTACTAAAAACGTTCAATTCTGTATTAAACTAACATGTACATGTATTCTGTATTAAACTAACATGTAACTAACATGTCAAAGAGGGCAACTGTTATCACTCTGTCAGTCTTTGTGTGTGTCAGTCAATCTATCACTCTGTCTGTCTGTCCGTCCATCTGTCTGCCAAATGATGAAACTCCATACGACACTGATGAATATACGGCTAGTTTTCAATCGGGTTCGAACCCACAACATACGGCATCAGTCGCCTAGCGGAGAGGCTGACCTCCCCACTCATTTACGTCTTTCATAAAGTTTGATGCAGTATTTACAACACTATGAGATCAACATCTGTATCAAGTTTCATCAAATTTGACGTTGTATTTGTGGATATATCACTCTAATTAGGAACGTTCATTACATATGCAATTACAAATTAATTAAAATGACACTGATAAATGTCTTTTCCAATGTTAAAGCAATGTGAGCTTAACATCTGTACAAAGTTTCATGAAATTTGATGCAGTATTTCTTGACATATCAGACCAATTACCAAACTTCAATAACTGACATGATACTGCTACATGACATGAAACAAATTGATGAGCATGTATGAAATAGGTCAATGTCCTTGTACCAACTTTGAATGATACTGCATGGTGGAAATGTGTCTAAGTTGAGCTATATAATGGCTCTGTACATGAGAAAATTGTAACAAAATCTCCGCCACGCCACGACGTACATATCAGGGCATGAGATTTAAAAAGTGCTGGTGAGCTGAAAATCACTCTCCTAAAATTATCTGCGGGAGTGTTACAAGAGTGATAAAACTACTCCCCTGAAATGCATAGGGAGAGTGAAGCAAATAAAAAGAATTATGAAATCATTAATTGTGTCTTGTGCATTCTACTTGAGAATATCTATTTTTAGTTTTTTTCTGATTTTTTGTTTTTGTTATATTTGTTTGTTATAGGAATTTAAGGTAAGTATTATTATAGTAAGAACCAGTATCAACAATACAGTCCTGATCACTGGACAAGTCACAAAATACAGACAATTTACGGTGCTATGATATAACACTATCAATGTAACACTCTGTAATTAACATTATTTATAACCACCTCTTCGCTAATTACAATCGACGATGACCATTTTCTGTTTTTTTCTTTTTATCTCTTCAGAAGTTTTACATACTTCACAATTTTCTCTTGTTGCACTCCTCTCAGAACGTCTACTTTTGAAGTTCGATATCGCGATGCAAGGCTAGTTTTCGCCCGAGTGCTCATGGGTTGATTGAGATTAACAAAACAATGGCGGCGGATACGAATGCTTCCCTCGCATAGAGAGAGAAAAGTAGGCTTTGCGTAAGTTTATAAGCGCGGCTGAGCACATCGTTTACCTAGGCGAGGTGGGTGTGCTCGAAAACGAAGATCAGTGCAAGTTTTGGATTCAAAATCGGCTGTTTTCGGCGGAGAAACTGCGCGCCGTATTTCCCAGAAGGTTTTCATAGTACGCATATGAGAGTGGCGATCGTGCGTCAACGTCTTCAAATATTTCTCCAAACTGCATATTCACTTCTTGTCGAAATCTCTGTGCTCTTAATTCATCGAGAATACGGTTCTTCCTAATTATGCAGTCAGCCAAACGCTTTCAAGAAAATGAGTACAAACAAATGAGGGAAGATCGCAAAATTCGTGTTGAATGAATTGCCTGTATGATCTATGGGAGCGCCCGCACCGGACAGATGCCAGGCTTACGTTCCATATAGCCGTGGTTCTGTACTCTGTACAGACATCGCATATAAAGCAACACAATTTGATGAGTTTTACTAGCCACGGCCACGGCTAATCCCTTGTAGGGACCGTGTGTTTTCGGAACGCGAATGCATATACATGTATAGCAAAGCTTAGAAATAGAAGACACGGTATGGGCACACATACGCATGGCCTTTGTTTCTCTTGTTCATATGTTCGCTACAATATAATTTTTACAAAAAAAAAAGCTGAAGTCTGCAGGCTGTAGCCTGTCATTCCGATGATGAACACATGCTCAGACGCCAGTTTTTTTGGAGTGCATTCATCCTGTGAAGATGTCGCAGTCCTGTCCAAGTTGCCATGCGAGCGGAAAATCGTTTGCGTTGATTTTGATTTGCGCGAGCGCTAGGCAAGCGGAGCGATCGCTTGCCTCAAATTTCATGCCCTGACATATGTACTACATAAGTCAATGTCCTTGTACCAACTTCAAATAAATTCGCTAGATACATGTCTGAGTTATGGTTCCAGACATGAAAAAATCGTAAAAAATGGCCACACAGCGGCCGTATTGGATCATATCACAAAAAAAATCAATGTGCATATGTAAGACACAAGTCAATGTCCTTGTACTGAGTTTGAATAAAATCGGTTGAGACATGCCCGAGTTTTGGATAAGGACATGCAAAAGTTGTAACAAAATGGCCACACGGCGGCCATATTGGATCGTATCACAAAACAAATCCATGTGCATATGTATGACGTAGGTCAATGTACCAATTTTGAATAAAATCGGTTGAGATATGCCCGAGTTTTGGCTCTGTAAATGAAAAAATCGTAACAAAATGGCCGCACAGCAGCCATATTAGATTGTATCACAAAACAAATTGACGTGCATATCTATGACATTGGTCAATGTCCTTGTACCAACTTTGAATAAAATCGGTTGAAACATGTCTGAGTTATGGCTCTGTACATGAAAAAATCGTAACAAAATGGGTGTACGGCAGCCATATTGGATCATAGAAAACAAATTGATGTGCATATCTACGACACTCGTCAATGTCCTTGTACCAGCTTTGAATAAAATCGGTTGAGATATGTCTGAGTTATGGCTCTGTACATGAAAAAAATCGTAATAAAATGGCCGACTGGCGGCCATATTGGATCGTATCAGAAACAAATCGATGTGCATATGTGTGACATATTAAGTAATCCTTGTACCAAGTTTGAATGAAATCGCTCGAGGCATCTCTGAGATATCTGCGTGAACGGACGGACGCAGGGACGCACGCACGGACACACGGACATGACCAAACCTTTAAGTCCCCCATAGGTGTCCGTGGGGACTAACAAACCACAACTTTTGCTTGGCTTCATGATTTAGTTTGGGTATGTCACTAATATCTGGTACGAAATCTTCAATAATTTGGTCGGAACAATTCTTCAAATTACTATGCGTTGAGTAAAGCTTTTTATAAAAGTCTTTCTCTTCATTCAAAATTCCCTTTGGATCCGTTATAAAGGACCAATCATCACACAAAAGTTTTGAGATACACTTGTTATTATAGTTACGCTTTTCAAGTGAGAGAAAATATTTGGAGTTTTTCTCACCATACCTCATGGTAGCGTAATCAAGCAAATTTTCCCACTCTAATAACATCTCTGACAATTTCATTTCTAAATCATCTGTATTATCAGCCTGTATGATTTTTTTCTCAAGTTCAGTATCATTTTCCAAAGTTGACAAAAAATACACTGTTGTTTCCTTTTACTTGGTACAAACTGGATTGTTTCAGCTCTAATGTTACATTTAATCAATTCTCACAGCAGTGGGAAATCATTAAATGTTGGTTTGTTGGTTTGCATCACAGTCAGTAAATTGTGACAAAATTTATAAGTGATTGAAGAAAAATGGAAGCAATACACATCTCATTTTTTCCTTATCATCCAAAACCCAGGTACAGTACCGGTAGTTGGTCTGAATTTTTGCCACCAGATAAGAATATGGGGCCAAAACAGAACAAACAAGACATTCAAATGTCTTTCAAGAAAATACTATTCTAGACTAGGAGGTATCCATAAGGTATCTGATAACTTGCCACTTCTTATGCTCTCCTGTATACGTTCACCTCTCTAGTGTACCTTTCACCTCAATGATATCACCCCATGGTCAAGATACCTTTCACCTCAATGATATCACCCCATGGTCAAGATACCTTTCACCTCAATGATATCACCCCATGGTCAAGATACCTTTCACCTCAATGATATCACCCCATGGTCAAGATACCTTTCACCTCAATGATATCACCCCATGGTCAAGATAGTCGCCAACAGTCCTGTTTATTCCAATTTAAATATAGTGTGGCAGTAAAAGTGCCAAAGATAATCATTAATGATCAACAACAACCAACATGTCCCTAAAATGGTTCCTAAGTTAATAATTATTTGAGTGCTTTTATGGTAAATTGTTACCAGCATAGATTGCCAGATGTGGGTGTTATGAGGTAATGCACAGCTATTGAGATAGACTTGGTTCAAGTCGGTGAATTTTCAAACAATAAAATAATTTATAATAGTTTCTCTTGTGTCTCTCCTATTTCGTACAAACCTATTCGGAATTTGGTGGCCCAGGCCAGGTTTTCCCAGCGATTGAATGCGTTACCTTTGAGTCTGCGCAGTATAGTGAGTTAGTTTCTGCCGGATTCACCGACTTGGACTTCTTGCACATTACCGGCGGCGAGACGGACTGTGTACACAGAGTCGATGCCCTATTGCTGCATGATCTGCAACTCACATGAGTGTGCAGAAAGGGGTCAAGACTTGTACCAACAGCAAACTATATTTCTTCACAGGACAATGTCGTTTTTCCATCCTTGAATTACTGGCGACGATTATCGCATTTTGCAACATGGGCCCTACACACAACACAGGTATTTTCACGCCTTTTCGGTGATACAACAGAGGTCGTGCTGACTTTTGTGGGAGTGATCGCACTCAACATCTCATGAATAATATATCAGTAAATAAAAACGTCATCTCATAAATAATTTATAGCAACGCAAACTCTGCAGGAAAGCCAAGTCTGTGATTCTGGGTGAAACTCCCCTGTATAGCGTTCACCCCACTCATCGCGTCCACTCACACGGCGCGTTTCACATGAAAGCAAAATACAAATCATTGCGTTCACTCCACTCAAACATTCACAAATCACAGACTTGAACCAAGTCTACTATTGAGACAGAAATATAAAATTCAATCTGTCGATACATGACAGCATCACACCACCATGCCACAGCAATCACAACACTTAGACTATATGTAAACCTGTCAAAATAATATGCAAAGTGGTTGTTGCAGCACTTCCACTTTTAAATAATCAAATAGTTACTGTGTTTTTCACAAAATGCAAAGGAAGACTGTCCGCTAACCGCTGATAAATCTGCTTCATTTCTGCTAAAATCATTGAAAAAATTCTACTATTCTTAAATATTATTGATCACGCTATGAAATTCATGTTTTACATGAAGGGCAGAAAATTTTGACAGCAAAATTTGTTTGAAAACGTGGTTTTAGTGTACCCAGTACAAAACTTCCTAGATACCATCATATAGACAATGTTGCAGAATAACATGTCTACTTGCCTAAGTTAATAAACTGCATGTAATAAGAATTATCTCTTCATCTAGAGTAAGGTACGTGTACATTCCAGTGAAACACTGAAAACTTCTTTAAGTTGAGTCTGCTAAGGACAAAATTTCAAATTTTAATAAAAAGATAGTGACCCCTGCTGAGACAAACCACAGTAAAGTTTATTCCATTGTCATCATGCAGTTTAAGATAGTTATTTGAATATGGAATGCAATACATCAACAATGAAAACTGACAATTGTGTAAAGTTTTCAGCAATTTTTCACACTTTTATAATTTGTGACTCTGTTAAAACATCAGGTTTTTCCATTTTAAATGGAAAGCCATCAATCAAGTAACAGAAGTCACAATGCCTCGATATCTTTATCTATATTTCAAGTAATTTTTTTAATTCACTTACTGTTTTCTATGAATGCAATATTTCAATTATCATAAGTAGATAAAGGGTTCCAAATCAACAAATTTGAAGTAGATTTTCAAGGAAATAAATGTCTGCTGGTCTTACTTGAAAAAGTGCTTCCATTCATTCAGTGTATTCAACTTACCCAACACCATCATCAGCAAAGCCAGATGGGTAAAATCGTGTAGCTCCAAGCTGCTCCAATCTCTGATCAAAATTCTTGCCATTTTTACAAAAACTTGTATAATTACTGTCACCAAGTCCTGTCAGAGAAATTGTACTTGGAAATTACAGATTAAATTATATAAACAAATTTTTGGTACTGAGGATTGTAGGTTTTTAAAACAAGATCTAAAACATAGTGAGAGGTGATGTGCGGTATGGAAATTCAAAACTAAATTGTAAAAGTGCATGATATATCTTAGACTGAAAGATTCCGTCGCATGCGGGCGCTCCGGCATACTGCGACCTACGACCCTTTAAGGTTGCAGTATTATGCGGAGCGCCCGCACGCGACGGAACCTTTCAGTCTAGATAAATCTTTCACCAACAAGAAAGTGCCTATTTGGTTTGATAAAAAGAAAAGGTGGGAGTGGGTAAAAAAATGTACAAACTAACGCAATTCCTAGATTCTGTATACTCTTTTTAATTATGCCCTCCCTCCCTCCCTATAATTTCTCACGAGTCCCTGGCACGCGGCGCGTGGCACGTGAATTCGGCTTACCCAACACCAGCATATCACAATGGCATGATGTCAACAGATCTTGAGAGACGGAAGTAGAAGTTGACACCAGCATACTGGTTTTCAACTCTAATACCTTCTCCGTCTATAAATAGACACGAGAAGGTAGAAATTGTAATAAAATGGCTGCACAGCAGCTACATTGGATCGTATCACAAAACACATTGACGTGCATATGTATGACATATGAAGTAATCCTTGTACTGAGATTGAATGAAATCGCTCAGGCATCTCTGAGATATCTGCGTGAAGGGACGGACGCGCAGATGGACGCACAAACAAACATGACCAAACCTGTAAGTCCCCCGACAGCGTCCGTGGGGACACAAAATAGACAACAATGATAACTTTCTTCAAATTTACTTACCTAAGACAGTATAGGAGAGGTGTTTCAGATGATCCCTTGGCAAAGTTTTCTTCTTTAAACGTCTCCAGAACTTGACAGCAGTGTCTGGGGGATCGCCATCACCAGTTGTTGATACAACAAAGACTACACACTTCTCATGTACAATATTAAACTGTTTAGAAAAGGACAATTAAATGAGGTGTTATAATTTGTCATCTAATGTAGTTATGAAAATTTGTATCTATGTTTACTTTACGTCACACAAGTTGACCAGATGTTCACTAATGAAGTCAAATCGTAGGACCCTCATCATAACATATCAATGAAGGAGATTATTATTCAAACCCACAGACCGTTACAGTGGGTCCTGCTCACAATGAACAGTGCCATTTTTCACACTAAATTTGAGAACTGTTTTCCAGTGACTGAGACTAATTTAAGACAAACCAGTAGATTAATGTGAAGGTACGTATAATGGGTTACTACTGAATGAATTTTTGGCAAATTATACGGAGCAGTTTGTTCGAAATTGCAAAATTTCTGACGACTGTGAAAAAATACCTAGCACTGACAATTTCTCAATAATTTTTAAACTGACTGTTACACATGGATATTACAACAAAATGTCAGTCACACTCTAATCACCAGATATGAACTGAAAATGCTCACGTGTTTCATTATATATTGCATTTATGTGCAAGTTTGAACCTTTGCTACATGCTTTGCTACATTTAAATTGTTATGATCAACATAATGAATTTCACCACAGATCAATTCTAAAGGTCATTAAGTATTCAAATATGTAATTAGCTGAAATAAAAATAATTAATTTCTTCGAGTACTGTCATTGTATCACAATATAGCATGTGTAATTGCCTTTGGTCAAGTCCTTCAAGCTCTATATGCCAAACCGTGAAAGCTTGTTAGCTATTTATGCAAATTGTGAATTAGCTGACATGAAAATGCAAAATGACTTTCAATACTGTTATAACCTGGTATAATGATCAATGTACACAGCAGTTTCGCCAACTTTTATCAAGTAAATGCCAGTGTATATCCCTAATTTGGAAGGTTCATTAAATATGCATATTGGGAATTGGCTGAAAAAAAAATGTCAAATGACTTTCAATAATCTTGTATCATAGTATCTTTAATGTACAAGCAAGTTTTGTCAACTTTGGTCAAGTCAATACAGATAAATATCGCTAATTAAGAAAGTTCATCAAATATGTAAATTAGAAATTGGCTGAAGCAAAAATTCTTCACAAATGTCAATAGCATGTATGTAGCAAGATTTATCAACTTTGGTTGAGTCAATTCAGATATATATATCCCTAATTAGAAATGTTCATTACATATGCAAATAAGGAATTGGCTGAAATAAAACTAGTTAATGACTTTCGATAATGTTATATCATAGTATCTTCAAGGTACTCTATGCCATCGTGTGGGCCAATCAGGTGGCCCACTTTTAGGTCCTTGGCAAACAAAAAGGCTTCCAGCAACACAGATTTCGCATACTCAACTTTAACGTTTTGAGACAAAAAATTTCATCGGTGGCCAAATTTTCCCGCATGCAGAAAATGATCTTTGAACTCTTTGCTTGCAAATGGACCGCGTGGTTTTGATTTCTACTGTTGTTTTCATGAGTTAGAGGTGATCTAAGGGCGCAGTACAGAGAAAGATATAGATTTACATTCCCACGGCTTCCAATCCTGGAAAAACCTCTCTGATAAGCAGTGAAAGCAACTAAAAATGACAACAGAGTTGAAATACGGGTTTCTTGCAATCTGTCTTGTGGTCTCATGCCTTATGCGGGATATCAGACCGCAGGTGGCGAAGATTGCATTATAAGCACGCCAACCCAAACTCACTGCATGGACATCACATTTACGAAATCGAAGTCCAAAGTCAACTACGTCATTGTTAGAATAAGAGAGGTTTTCCATCACACGGGAGCATACCACCACAAATTTTGCACAGATAGCGTTGCACTGGCATTGAAAAAAGGTGCATGGGAGCATGGTCCACGCGGGCAGTTTCCCTCGCTATGGGTAGGAAATGCATTGAGCAAGACACACTTCCGGGTTCGCAAAAAAACGAGGATCCCATTTACGGGGCGCTCAAATATAACTATTTGCTGTGATACATAGCAGAGGCGTATATGTTTGTGATGCTGAGAATAACATCAGTAAATAAATGACGGGTTTAAAAGTTGACGTTTTTTTGTGAAAACAGACTTCTGAAGGTAGCTCGCTTGGGGAACACGTCATCCCGACCGCTGTCCGCTTTGACCCCAGTAATTCACACTGGTTTTGGTCGACCCCAGGTACCCAAGTCACTTCGACCCCGTCACACTTTTAACGTTATGTGACATTTTACTGAATATTTAACGCAACTTTGCTAGAGAGAATCGATGGTGTTTCTTTGATAGAACTGTTTGCTTCGAAACGATAATTTGGCCGCTGAATGTTTGCACCATGGCCTAGTGCCTACATGTCCACGGAGACGATTCAACATGTTCCACAACAAAGCCAAGACAAAAATTGAAAATATCAATAAAATGGCTTCACAAAGGCTGAAATACACCATACTCGATGAAGTATGAAGTTTATGAAATGAAATCAAAATTGACAACACAAGTGTTTGTCTCGGGTAGTACCACTTGAAGTTGAACTATTCTACAGACTGTTTTTTTTCCATACAGTGCAGTATTTGTCAGTGACAAATTAATCTTTGCAATACATTTTTTTGCGATGAGCTGGAAATTTGATTAATATCGAGTTAATGTACATAAATATTCCGTTATTTACTGGGACACGTTTATTTTCTCAATCCGCTATCTGCGGACTACGTGCTGAACTGTTCATGTCAACGATCGTTTCTCCCTCTGCAGAGTTTCTGTATCCCGCTCAACAACGCTGTACCTCGATCACACGATAGTGACGCTACGTAGCTGTGCAGTATTGAAACTTATCATAAAATGGCCACCTCGTCTAACAGTAACACGTATTGTCGGGATTATCGTACAGAAAAAAGACTGCAAAAGTAAGACTTATGAATCTTCATCGGAATTGAACACATCATGATTGTACATGAGTATCAACCGTGAATGCACGTTGAGCTCGGCAGTTACACAAGCATGGTACGCTACATGCACTGCCGCGATGCCGATCGTATGCATTCCAAGGCCTATCCCGGAATTTGTTTCACAAACAACCTCACCTTTTTAATGTGACACAGTCAGAATTTAAAAATGGTTACAAAGGAGAGCAAACATACTTTTATGGACAATGGCGAGCACGTTTCTTGGCGAAGCAAAATCAAAACACTGCAGAAGTACATGAAGTAGGTCATGGCCTTGGACTCTGTGCACGAACCTGATTGGACACTTCAATACCTTTGACCCAAAGTTATTATTCATCAGCACTTCCATATTTAGGGATCGGGGCGAGTGATAATGCCATGCCATGAGGCTAGGTAGAGAACGTATGTACTCATTTCTGGCGATCGAGCAGCGAGAGAAACAATTAATCACCAAGGGTAAAGCTAATTTGCTAAACGATATTTTATCTTGAATAGTGAGTTGAATGAGTAATAAAATATCATATTTTTAATGTTCAATACGAGGTAGAAACACGGAGGGACCGTGGTTGAAACCAGAGCTATCCAGCTGTAGCCAACCTGGACCAGCTCATTTCACAGCGCCCTCAAACAGTCGATTGTTTTCACTTGTCATACGCGGCGTAACAGAAAAATTAACTTTCATAACTTCATTAATATCCAAGCCACACCCACCAAAACCTTTTCAGTTCTAACCATTTGAATTCTGAAGATGTCTACCAAATTTGACTGAAATATGTTCAGCCGTTTTTGAGATAATGGGGATACAGACACACAGACACACACACACACACACACAGACATGGCTAAACCATATGCTCACGTGTGTGAACACGTGAGCAAAAAATATAGACATCAAACCTTCTTTGTATTCAAAGCTTTCATGGTTAAGTTTTGTTTACTTTTCACAGTATCAGCACTATTTCTACTACAAAATGGCAGGAAAAGATTGCATGATTGCGCTGGCATAATCAGCTACATTTGGTTTTTCTTCCTCTCAATTTATCATAATTTCCGTGATTCTGTAACATTTTTGCATATTCACCAAGCAGTAATAAGCAGCAGTTTCTTAGCTGCTAGTATCAGAAAAGCTGAAAAGGAAGTGATTTGATGTGTTTGGTATGAGACTGGAAAACATGTTGGAGTACCAGATATGAACTGAAAATGCTCACGTGTTTCATTATATATTGCATTATATGTAAATTTGAACCTTTGCCACATGTTTGCAACTTCATTGAAAGTAATATGATCAGTATAATGAACAGTATTCACCGCCGATTAATTCTAAAAGTTCATGAAGTATACAAATATGTAATTAGCTGAAATAAAAATATTAAAGTTCTTTGACTTCTGTCTTTGTATCACCATTTTATATAGCAAGTGTAATTACCATTGGCCAAGTCCTTCAAGCCATATATGCCGAGCTGTGAAAGCTCATTAGATATGCAAATTATAAATTTAATTTACAGCCGACATGAAAATGTGAAATGACTTTCAATATTGTTTTAACCTGGTATAATCATCAATGTACATAGCATGTTTTGCCAACTTTGATCAAGTAAATCCCAGTATATATCCGTAATTAGAAAAGATCATTGAATATGCAATTCCTACAAATTGATACCAAATATGACAAAATTATGTTCACAGCCTTCAAAACTGTCTCACAACATATCCTGGGTTGGTGTACCTGGTACCGGTAGGTCATTTAAGGTCACAAACTGAGAAAATTACCTAAAATATACAAAGTTGGGGGTTTCCCAACACTTTGAGCAGAAAATTTATCTAATAACATCCGTCAGGACTTTATACCAAATTACAAGTTATTTTGAGAACAAGTTTTCTGGACCAAAAAATGACAATATAGTCTTAAAAATACAAATTTGTATGTTTCAGGACAATTTCAACATAACTAACTATTGTCATCTCTGTACGTCTGTGTACCAAATATAAAAGCTGTCTGTCAAGGGGTTTTAAAAAGAAAATACTGTTTAAGATTTTTTGACCAAAAATGACAAAGTTGCTCAAAAATAGTAATTTTCCCGATTTTGTCATAATTTCAACAAATTAGAAGAGTAACACCCTCACAAAGATCCAACCCAAATTTGAGAGCGATTGGGCTGGCGGTTTCAGAGAAGAAGAATTTTGACTGAAAATGAGAAAAATACCGCAATTATACGGTGTCGCTCAAATTTGATCAGAATTGGTATATACCAGTATGGGTACCAAAGATCAACAATAAATATTGTTTCTATCTGTTCAGTGCAGGAAAATTCTACGTTGATGTTATGACAATGATTTCTGCACAGTACAACCAGAAAAACAACAAGAAATATTTAAACCAGAAAAACAAGAATGACAAAAGTAATTAAGGTCTGAAACTTAGGTACTGGAGGTCAACTTTAGCAACATGCATAGCAGAAACAGTTATTCCCTCTTACTTGGACCATAGACGGTCTTCCCCCCTCTACTGTTTATGGTTTGAGCTGGTCTGTTAATATGTAACAGTTCATAAACAATGACAGGAAATGACTCAAGCCTGTTTCAGACACTCATGCCATCACTCCTGCACATCTGCAGGATTTCCCTTTTTCTTACCTCATTTGCACATTTTTGACACTGACATGTTCATTTGAACAAATTCACATCTCAACCCCTGCATCTACCTGTACACCAAATACTGAGATGGTAGCTTTGGCGGTATGGGAGCCTTTGTGTGTGACGGACATACATCCGCACATACATACCCACAAATATACAGACATACAACGCCACCGACTCATCATATAAGCTCTTTTTGGTATTTATATACAAAACCAAATATGAGCTAAAAATCACCAAAATATTCAATAAAAATACAAAATTAAGGATATCTTCACAGTATTCATAAAACTGTATAAGGTTCACCTAAGGTACTTGCACACAAATTTTCAAAGCAATCAAAACAGTGGTTCTCCAGATATTAATTCTTGACCATTTTCACATTTTGTAAGCTCATTTGCATAATTTTGGCAATGCAGACTTCATTTGAACAAAATCCCATCTATAGCCCAGGATGCATCCACACACCAAATACCAAGCTGAAACGTGCAGCGGTTTGCGTGTTTTTGATGTTGACGGACATACTGTACGTACGTACCTACATACATACATACAGACTCCATCGACTTCAGCCTATACAATAAACTCACATTGGTATGACCAAATGTGAGCTAAAAATGATTTTTACCAGCAGTGTAAGGTACCTGCGTGTTTCAAATCATCCATCATCATACCAGTTCCAAAGAAGGCTAAAGTATCATGTTTAAAAGACTATAGGCCTGTTGCTTTGACCTCAGTAATTGTTGAAAATAAACTAATTATCTGGAGATGTTGAATCAAGCCTACCTTTTTCTCTGTTTGACTAAGACAATGCATCTCAGCATGCAAACCATGATCACTGGAATACTGCAATATCTCTTCAGCTATGGCCTCAGCTTGCCCTGTCTGTGATCCGTATAACAGTAAAAATCTTCTCTTTTCAGTGGCTGACATGATTCCTGAGTACTGCAAAATAAACAATCAAATAAATAAACAAATGAAATATACATATATTATTAAATAAACAAACACATACATACATACAGATACATATATTATATATTACATACACACATGTATACATACATACATAAATACATAACATACATACATAAATACATACATACACACACACAAACACAGAGACACATAAATACATGTACATACATAAACATACCCAACATACGGTATATATACCGGTACATACGGTACATATACCGGTACATATGCATACATATACATGTGTACATAGACATACAAATGTACATATACATAAAGTGACTAATTTGTTTTTCATTAATATAAATTATTTTAAAACTATAAAATCAAAGAGAGATAAAGAGAGAGAGAGAGTGTGTGTGTGTGTGTGTTGTGGCTTTCACAACCGGTGGCTAACACAGAGATAGTGTTGGCCAAAATAGAGTGGTGGATATCAGAGAGAAAGTCGTGGTCTTCATTTAGTGCTGGGCTAATATACATGTATTATTGTATATTGAGAGAAATAGCTATCACTGAAGCACTGGTGGCCACCATAAAATGCCTAATTTGCAGACAGAATAGCTGCTATCAGAGAAAGTGGCAGCTATAAGGGACTGGTCAGTTTCTTCGGCCTGGGGGGATTCATTCATTGGGGGGGTGGTCACCCTGTTTTTTGACTTTGGTGATAGGGGGTTACCATGTTTTTGAAATGCCCAATAGGGGGGTTGGTGTGTTTTTACTTGTGTAAAATGCATTGTGCCAGCCACAAATTTCATCATTCAGTTGCATTTTTCGGCGTGCCTTTCGGGCACATAAATTTTATAATAACAAGATATATTTTTCATAGACCTGTCCTATTGCAAAACTTTAATAACATGATTTGAACTAATTTGGGATAATTGGATCTTCATATTTTTCAAATTTCTCAAACGTGCTCTAAAGCTTAATGTTGCAATATTACAGTGGAATCTGTCTTTGCAAATGTTGCCTGGCAACCAAATCTGTCCATCATAACCTTTTAAAAACAACTGATTGCAATTTTAATTTGATTAATAATTCGTCGGGGGGGGGGGGGACCACTTTTTATTCGCTCTTTAGGATCAACAAGGGCCCTCTTTAAAAATTGCAAGGGGCCCAGTATGGCCCCCTTTTTTTGCCAATGGCCCTTTTTTTCAAGGGAGTGGGCCCACAATGGCCCCTATTTTTGGAGTCCTAGATCAAACACTGATTTACTCATAAAAACAGCCATTCCTTAGGTATAAAAGGCAGGTTAACTTCAGTGGGTTCATTGTTTCGAATGACTGACACATGGAAGCAACGCAAGCAACTGCTCCAGAAAACTGGCATAAATCTTTTCCACACAGATAAATATTGCTCTGTTCCACCACAGTACCTTTCATGTATACTTTGGACATAGCGTTGTGAGCAAAATACTGTCTATTTTACAGTTTCAAGTACCGGTAAGTTATTGATGAAAAGTTAGTTTCTGTACACGGTCAGTGGCGTCGACAACATAGCCGTTGACTATTTCAAACTGCTGTCAATCACAAAGTGACGCTCAGAAGGTGCTAATGATCAAACATTTGCTGTGTACACCGGATCACCTACGATATACACAATGCAACAAAATCCTAAAATAAACAACATTCAAACCATACAAACCTGAAAACAGGCGAATGCATACTGCCACGTTTTAGTTACAAAAGTTTTTTTATATTTTTATGAGATTATGCTTGTGACAACGCGCATGAGGTACAAGGTATGTTTGTGTGTGTGTGTACTTAGGCCCAAAAGCAAGTGTACTGTTTACAGTTCTCTTTGTTTGGGAAATGTGGCGGCCCTGAAAAGGACCGTTTGGTTTGTATCAAAGACACTACTTACTGCCAATGGTGGCCCATGTACGAACGATTTTGAGGATTTGGGTACACAGGCCGTACGAGCTGCAACACACCTTTATATATGTATTTGTGAAAACAGCCCTTCAACCCGCACGAGACGTGACTTGCGTTCAATTTACATGCCATCCTTCCAAGCACCTCTCCTAAACAGTGAAGCGTCCAGTATTTTCTGTGCAATTTTCCTCTGATGCCAGCGTTCAGGTCACAAACCCACTGCCCAGTACTTCCGGTCTTGATAACCGTAAGAACTGCCAAACCTAAATTGGTTTTCTTTTCACAAGTTGTATGCACTATGAGATGAATAAGGTCTTCTGAAAGTAATCTCAATTATCTCATGTGCATTCTTTTCAAAAAAGTCAGATTTTTAATTACTGAATACAAAAGACGTTGATCTACCTGGTTCACGAGACAATCAATTCTAAAAAATAAACCAAGAATTTTACAACTGGCCCTCCTCCCCTGCCTCCGAAGTGCGGCTGTGTATGGGCTTCCTCGAATTCGCCACTACAGTCATTGCTGTGACGGCACTTTGCCGCCCACTGTCCGCACACAGTGTTCTCCCCAGAGCTATTATAGAGTTGTGGCCGCCACTCTATAATTTTTGGTAAACAATAGAAACTCATTACCATAACAATTACATTTATTGTTATGCAAATTAGCCGCCACTCTATCAGAAAATCCTGGGGAGATCACTGGCACAGATCAAATATTAAAGCTGTATGACCAGTGGTTTTGAAAAAACAAGCGACCCAACAGTTGACAGAGCTCTGCTGTGTTATGTAGAGAATAACTTTTTGTGACACATGTACTGATGAAGAAGGTGGATATCTTTGATAGCTCAGGATGGCCTGACCAAAATTGGCAAAATTAGCTGCAAAAATACAAAATTGATGATTTCATCATTATCTCAATACATTACATTAGGATAAAGCCTTGGAACCTGTATACCAAATATCAAAGCTATCAGATGAGTAACTTTAGCAGTGTTCTCCCCAGGATTTTGTTAAAAGAGGGCGAAGACGTGGTGCGGTCGCGGGGGGAGGTCAGAAGGGGGGTGTCCCCCCTCCTGCCATTGGAGCTTTTGAAAAACAGAGATTAAAATAGTGTTATTTGGTGGCACTTGGGGAGTATTTTTTCAGATTTTTTTCATATAAAAAAGCTCAAAGGAAAAGAAATCTGAGACAGTGTTCCATAACTTTTATTCCAGTTCACTGATTTCAATGAAGATTACATTTTTTGAAAACGAAAACATAGCGACAGACATACATTTATTCATTGATGTCAAAATAGGCCTATGTGTTCTCAGCCTGATACACGTACACGTCCGACCGAGCCTAAAAATAGGTTGTTTTGCCTTGGGAAGGAATACACAAGCGAAATTCTAACTATAAAAACTTCAGAGTACTCTGCTGTCCTTGGTTACCCTCAAGTTCCTAGGCATGTTTATACAGCTAAGTCGGTTACCTAATGCACGGCCCCTATGGAGGGACTGACCGTGGCTAACGTTACGGCCTGTGCCATGCAAATATAGCTGCCATCAATCACCGTCCCTCCACCCACGAGGGAGGAGGGACGGTGCATCAATGAATGAGTTGCACATGGGCTTATGATCTCGGATGACATCACAAACTCGCGAGATTTGCAAGATCGATGAGAATTACGTTTGCAGCTGGCAGGAGTGATGCTAATGCTTGCATTTTGCTTGTAAATTACTGTCAACTTTTTTCCCGCGTACATTTTATTGTTTTATTTTTCAAAAAAATAAATCTTTTTCATTTCTGGGCAAGGGGGCGCTCGGAATTTACAAGAGGGCGCCACGCCCCTGTTACCTTATTCAGGGAGAACACTGTTTAGAGAAACAAATATTTTGACCAAAAATGGCAAAAATTGACCAAGAAATACAAAAATACCGTCAAGGACAGTGTGCTCACATTCGGTTTGAATTGGTAAATTCAAGAAATATTTAAACCAGAAAAACAAGAATGACAAAAGCAAATAAGGTCTGCAACTTAGGTACTGGAGGTCATCTTTAGGAACATGCATATCAACTTCTATAGCAATGGGACAAGCAGATCCTACATACATAAAGCAAATGTCAACAAAAAATTAGCCAGAGAAGCTTGACAAAAACAAAAGGTGGGAGAGTGGGGAAAAAAATAAAGAGTGGGAAAAAATGTACAAGGGATCTGGTAAAAAGTAACGCTACCTCATCAATCTTCTAGCCCCTACCCCCTCCTGAATATCAAATGTTCCATCCCTTGGTTGACCATTGTTATACAAGACCAGCTGGCAAGAAATGTATTTACAACCTTGGGGATGTTTTAATTAATGCTATGAGTGCTATCATTTGAATTTTAACAGCACTTAAATCAGTTACAGGTAGTGAAATGCCTTCCACTGTGGGGGAGGGGGGGGATTACGACATCTGGAATTATCCTGGATCCAAATTTCTCATCAGTTCTTGTGTGTCTTACATGCAAAAGTTGCAAAAATTGATTCGCAATGAAAAAATTTACCTCAGGTTTGTTTTCTGGATCAAATTTTACTACAAATTGATATTAAATATGACAAAATTATGTTCACAGGCTTCGAAACTGTCTCACACCATCTGGGTTGGTGTAGGTCATTTAAGGTCACAAACTGAGAAAATTTCCTTAAAATATAAAAATTTGGGGGTTTCCCAACACTTTGAGCTGAAAATTTATCTAATAACATCCCTCAGGACTTTATACCAAATTACAAAGCTATCAGACAAGTAATTTTGAGAACAAGTTTTCTTGACCAAAAATGACAAAATTGTCTTAAAAATAAAAACATGTATATTTCAGGACAATTTCCACATATCTAACTATTGTCATCCCTGGACATCTGTACACCAAATATAAAAGCTGTCTGTCCACGGGCTTTAAAAAGAAAATATTTTTTAAGATTTTTTGACGAAAAATGACAAAAAATGCCCTAAACAGTAATATTTCCAATTTTGTCACAATTTCAACAATTAGAAGGGTAACACCTTTGCAAACATCCAATCCAAATTTGAGAGCAATTGGGCAAGCGGTTTCAGAGAAGAAGAAATTTTACTTAAAATGAGAAAAATAACCAAAAAATTCAGCAAAAATACAAAATTCGAGATATCTTGACGATATTCATAAAACTGATTTTGATCAACCTTAGGAACCTGTGTACTAAATATCAAAGCTATCAGATTAGTAGTTTTTGAATAAAAAAATTTTTGACCAAAAATTCGGAAAATTGCCCCAAAATTACAAATATCAAAATTTCAATTCAACTTGTATAAACTTGACTGACGTCATCCTGAGGAACATGTGTACCAACTTTCAAAGCAATCAGATGAGTGATTTCAGAGAAAAACATTTTTTGACTAAAAACTGAAAAAATTACCCCAAAAACAGAAACATGCAAATTTCATCCTAAATTTTAAACACCTAATTTAGAATACCTAAAGGAACCTGCACACCAAGTTTCAACCCAATCTGACCAACGGTAACAGAGTTTTAGCAATTTGCAGGGTTTTTCCTTTTTTCCCCTCATTTGCATATTTTTGACACTGACCAGTTTATTTGAACAAATTCACATCTCCACCCCTAGGTGCACCTGTACACCAAATACTAAGACAGTAGGTGCTGCGGTTTGGGTGTTTTTGACGTGGACGGGCATACATACATACATACATACATACATACAGACATGCAAATCAGATGCAAATGAACTGATTCAGCTTATACGATAACCTCACATTGGTATACCAAATGTGAGCTAAAAATTACCCAAAAATAGAAACACACAAATATCATCCTCAGTTGTACACACCTAATTTAGAATACCTAAAGGAACCTACATACCAAGTTTCAACCAAATCTGACCAATGGTTACTGAGTTTTAGCAGTGTGCGGCATTTTTCCTTATTTTACCTCATTTGCATATTTTTGACACTGACATGTTCATTTGAACAAATTCACATCTCCACCCCTAGGTGCACCTGTACACCAAATACTAAGCCGGTAGCTGCTGTAGTTTAGGAGTTTTTGATCTGGACGGACTAACAGACATACACACATACTTACATACACACAGACGACATGTAAATGAGATGCAAACGAAATTATTCACCTTATACGAGATTAAGCTCTCTTTGGTGTACCAAATAGAGCTAAAAATTGAAGATTTCATCAAATTTCAATATATCACACTAAGACAACCCCTAGCAACCTGTATACCAAATATCAAAGGGCATCAGACAAGGAGTTTTTGAGAAACACATTTTTTGACCAAAAATGGCAAAAATTGCACCAAAAATACAAAATTGCAGATTTCGTCATATATTCAATATATCATATTGAATTCATCTGTTGGAACCTGTATACCAAATATCAAAGCTGTCTGATGAGCGATATTGATAAAATAAAGTTTTGACCAAAAATGACAAAAAAATTCCTAAAAACTACAGATTTGCATATTTCATCACAATTTGAACAAATCTAAGTTGGGTTATCCCTGGGGACCTGTGTACCAAATAACAAAGCTGTCTGACCAGCGGTTATGAAGAAGAAGTTTTTTACCAAAAACGCCTTTTTTGGCGCTAATTTGCATATTTTCAACAATATCAAAAAATTAAAAAAAATTTCTCAAAATCATATTATTCATCTACACAACAAATATCAAATCAGTAAGTACTGCGGTTCTCAAGATATTTGAGTGGACGGACGCCTCACAAACGGACATACATACATACATACATACAGACAGATTTCGGACGCATACCCATCCCAATAGCTTCTATAGACTAATAGACTATAGTAGCTAAAAACACAAATATTGAAATTCCACCATATTTTTTGCATTACAGTTTCTCAGCTTGTCAAAAGATGATCTGCAACATTTCGCGAAATCTATCAGCAATATAAATCACTAGGCCATATGTATGTTGCAGTTATGGCACGCAATCGTATTTGCGCTAGTGATATGGATGTATATTGTATCCTCAGACAGCGTTGAACTAAAAAAAATTATGTCTTAAAATTTACTCAGAAAAAAAAATTAGCACAGCTTTTCTCATTTGGAAAAATTTTTTTTTAGAAATTTACAATTGCAAAAAAAAATGTTCACGATTTCATTGTGACCACCCCTCCCAAGATCTAATGGTCCGTCCCTTAGTTTGAGCAGGTCTGTTAATATGTAACAGTTCATAAACAATGACAGGAAATGACTCTAGGTCAGTGGAGTATCCTGTTTCAGTCATTGGCATGCCACCTCTCCTGAACATTTGCAGAATTTCCCTTTTTCTTACCTAATTTGCACATTTTTGACACTGATGTGTTCATTTGAACAATGTCACATCTCAACCCCTACATCTACCTGTACACCAAATACTGAGATGGTAGCTTAGGCGGTATCAGTGCTTTTGCGTGTGACGGACATACATCCGTACATACATACCCACATATATACATACAGACATACAGACGCCACCGACTCACCATATAAGCTCTTTTTTGGTATTTATATAAATATCAAATATGAGCTAAAAACGGGGTCAATGGACGACACAACCCAAGCCAATCACAATAACGTGATGACCCTAGGTATTATGTTTAAGAGAAAAAAGCAAACTACCAAATGGTACAACTCAGGGGCAGTGCGCGGAATTGCATGATGTCATTTCTCGAAATGTGAACATTTTCAAGATATTAGTCCTGGGATGACAGAAAGGTGATGAAAACTTATGTGCATGGCAGTGGTTGTTATTTTCAGCTTTAAGACTACCGGTTGGCGATAAGTTTTGGCAAAGTGGCTTGGGGCGACGTGACTTTTGGGGCGGAGTGCCTTTTCGGGCGGAGAGGTTTTGTACCAGGTTGTTTAGGTGTGAAGTGCCAGTGGTTTTGGTGCAAAATGGTATGGGACAAGATGGTACAGTGCGAAGTGTCTGGGAATCGAACCAGAGTATGGATGTCTATTTTTTACATCCATGACCGGAGGTACCTCAATGATTAGCTGCGTACAGTAGCTCGAAGTTTCGCCTGGGTATTTGGGTCGGACTGCAAAACCAGATTTTGCCGTCCGACCCGAATACCCAGGCCACAGTCCTTCTATAGAGGGATAGAGGGACTGTGCCCAGGCAAAACCTCGAGCTACTGTACTGCAGCTACTCCTAGCTGCAAAATTGTAGCGCTACGGTGAGGCGGTCGGTGATTTTTGTTTTTTTGCGACTTCGCTCACCAGTAGCGCTACAATGCTGATGGCCCTGTAGAGGTGAAAATAAGCGCACCCCATTGGACAAGGCGTGTTGATGTGATTACCAACTTCCGGTAATGGCGGCTCCCAGAAACACCGATGCCCGACGCATGACCCATGCTTATGGAACGCGTTCGACGTGTTTGAACAAATTCCAAACCCAATAAACAACAAGATTAGTGAAGTACAGTATTGAGTTTTCAGTAGTGATAAACCAGTACGACCAAAGGGTCCTACTAAAAACTACCCGGCAATGCCCGGCACTGCCCGGCGACACAAAGGGCACTGCCCGGCACGAAATAAGCTCGTCAGTTATCACAAGAAGTCGATATCTACATACCACAGACCACTAACTCTTATTAAAAACCTAAAAAAACGATAGTTCAAGCCCCCAAAACGTCGATTTACTGGTCTATAGTTACGGCGTTCGTAACCTTACGCTGGGCCGGCCCTTAGCCCTGCGTACGATGCTGTGTGTTCCGCTACAGCTAATCGCCCCGCTCACCACAGCGGAACACACAGCATCGTACGCAGGGCTAGGCCGGCCCTCTGCCATCTTGTTTACAGGGTAATACTATTTACGGAGAGAAGGCGTAGCAGCCTGTGTGCCCAAGGCTCAGGCGGCAAAATTAGTTTGAGATCAGATCTTTTTACATGTTTTCCGCCCGTAATGTAATAAAGGGAAAGCGGCTCCACACATCGCCTATACTAATTTTTCGTTCTCTGTGTTTATGTTTGATTTTGTGTGTTTGGTGCAGATATAAGCCATGGCAAGACGCAGCCTTAATCTGGCTGTCGAATGACAGTGTGCAGTACGTGTGATCCTTTGAGTTTGCACTACGTTTCGAAACCAGTGTGTGGTCTCTTCCTCAGACGTTTTGGGGGCTGAACTATCGTTTTTTTAGGTTTTCAATAAGAGTTAGTGGTCTGTGGTATGTAGATATCGACTTCTTGTGATAACTGACGCGCTTATTTCGTGCCGGGCAGTGCCCTGTGTGTCGCTGGGCAGTGCCGGGCATTGCCGGGCAGTTTTTAGTAGGACCGCGACCAAATGCAATAAATATGAAGCATTACACATCAACACGCCTAGTCCAGTGAGGTGCGCTTATTTTCACCTCTACAGGGCCATCGGCATTGTAGCGCCACTGGTGAGCGAAGTCGCAAAAACCACAAATCACCGACCGCCTCACAACAATAGCGCTACAATTTTGCAGCTACAGCTACTCCTTGATGTGACTGACAGTACGACCATGGTACGCGACAAAGTGACACGTTGATTTTGGAAGGATCCGGATCACTGGAATGAAGTGAAAGTACTAGAACATGCCACTCTCTAGCCCTGCGTACAGGTCTGTGTGTTCCCGGCGTTATACGGCCTCCACCGTGGAGGCCGTATCACGCCGGCAACACACAGACCTGTACGCAGGGCTAGCCACTCTCGTGATACATCAGTACTCTGCAGGGATAGGGCGTTACTTACTCTGCGAAAACACAAACTTGTTGTCTCAAACAGTCGCGGTAGCAGTCCGTTAACGCCGGGCATCCACTTTGATCACTCAGCTACGGACGACAGTATCCACATTTCCGGAAATTACATCATTAGCAGATTAGTGGAAAAACCTTTTATAAGCTTTTGTCCTCGAACACATTAATTACTATGCATACATAACAAAATTCCAATTATTATGCATGTTGTTATATATAAAGGTATTCATCAATTCTATTTGTACTTCAAACTTTCATTACTTTTGAAATATATATTTAGATTACCAATGACAAGTTGTAGAAGACGGTTTGGAAAAACAAGCTTCTTTAGAGGTTACAGGAGACAAAGGTAAAAGGTCACACAGCAGGTCACACTTCAAACAGTGGCGGCGCTCTCACTTCCGTTTGTAGAGTGACAGCAGTGAGCACTGAGTAGATAGGTACTCCGATCAACGCACATACTATAGGGATGTTCATAAATTTCAAAAGTATATACACTAAAAATTGCATTTAAATGATGGCTTCGGGAGGACGATTGCAGACGATGTCCACCTTCAGATCTCTCCTGAAAGAGCTGAGGCACTGTCACAAAGATGTAAGTACACAAGTTTACCATCGAGCAGGATGCTCAACAACGCATGCTACAATGTGCAGTACACTAAGTATCTCGAGGTTTTGCCGGGGTATTTGGGTCGGACGGCAAAACCAGCCGTCCGACCCAAATACCCAGGCAAAACCTCGAACTACTGTACTGCAGCTACACCTAGCTCTGCGTGGCAGGGCTGTGTGTTACCGGCGTTATCATGGTTATACGACGTACCTGTCCCCTACCACCATATAACATAACGTTAACACACAGCCCCTGACCATCAGAGCTAGGGGATCACCATACATAGTCCCACAGGCGCTCGTTAGCTGGGTAGTCTGCTAAGTAGATCGATTTTCGGATCGATCTATCGATCCCGTGGTCGATATGCCCGCCACTGCAACCTAAATACTATTGCAGTGGCGGGCATATCGACCACGGGATCGATAGATTGATCCGAAAATCGATCTACTTAGCAGACTACCCAGCTAACGAGCGCCTGTGCATAGTCCACCGTTAATGATGCAAAACTTCAATGTAGTCCTTGCTGCTAAATTGCTGGTAATAGCTACATAGAATTACCTGCTATTTTTCTTAAAAATATAGTTCTATGGACTGCTCAAAATTAACCCACCATGACCTTGGGAATAGAAGTGAGATGACCTTACAATGACGTCCGTATTTTGAATTCTGTTGACCATGGAATTTGAATCTTATGAGACAACTCACAAATATAATGCAAAACAATAATGATATTTTGTGTATAACCCTATTATTATACACCTCCCTCCATTAATCGTCCGTATAAACTAATTCTATGGTAAATTTTGAGGGATGCGGCACGCGTGATATGAGTGGAACGCGCGCGATCTACTGCTCCGTAGTACAAGTCCCTTGCGTTTGAACGAAGCCAATTAATTTTCAGTACAAGCAAACTTCGCTGAATGTTTTCAATTTAATTAGTTTTTCTAAATAAAAATCAATTGCATTTAGACTCAGTTTTGTGTTTAGCGTTTTTTAAACCTTATACTACGAATACATTTTGGTGGAAGTTGTTATTATGCCTATAACTCACCGTAAAATAATTTGTTTACATACGATAATCGCTAGGTCAAAGGTCAAACAGGCGCATCGTGCGTCTCCCGTATTCGGGACTCCGCGTACTATACAAAATACGGAAAGTTATTGGACAGTCAAATTCCCATAGGTTACGGCAGTAGGTGTATAATAATGCTTTTTACTGACTTGGCTGACGGGGAAGTAATAGTCTTAATACTGTCTGGCAGGAAAAGGGTTAATACAGCTGCACCTACCCATCTTGAAGTGAACTCAAAGTCGTAGCCTTTGCATGTATTTCTATCAAACTTGGAGAGAGGTGGACTTTTAGACAGATGATTCCACATTAATTGTCATCTTACCACAAAACATTGTCCTAATTTCAACCAGATTGTCATTTCTACCATGCTAAGTAAGTCAATACACATTATTTAATATTATTTACAATACAGAAATTTTGCATTTTAGATAGATTTTAGCAGGTTTTGTAGTAGATGGTTGTAAGCAATACTATTTGTTATTACAGAGACCACTACAAAACACTATGGCATACAATTACATCATGGATCAATACAGAAAACATCAAGTAACGAGTAAAAAAATTTGTAAAGGACATAATGAAATGCAACATAAAGCTCAGACATATGCAACATTGCTGTTTAATATACGGAAATATCAGGTGAGTTCAACTGTCTAAGTAGAAATGCTATTTATCTGAATGGTAGAACCATAAGGTTATTCACAAAATACTGGGATTTATGTCTGAGTACATCGTGCAGCAGAGGTATTGTCTGAGACGTGTAGTGTCGAGGACAATACCAAAGTGTACGAAGTATGAGGACATAAATCCCCGTATTTTGTGAATAACCTTGTTATTATACACCTTTTATAAACCAAATTTATTGTGAAAAAGTCAAAATTAGAGCGTTTCAGGGATGCCCATCCCGCACTGCTCTGAGCGATTGCAAGCAAACTGAGAACACGTTCAGGTCGTCCATGAAGCACACAGAACGAAATTTCAAACCCGTTCAGCGCAAATGTACGTGATAGAAATTGTCGGTCAACAGCATAACTTCACTCGAATTCACAGGTTTTAGATTCACCACTACTGACGTTGTGAAGTACTGAATGTTTAGAAGTATAGTTTTTAGTCCCCACGGACACCGTCCGGGGGGACTTATAGGTTTGGTCATGTCCGTGCGTGTGTGCGTCCGTGCGTGCGTGCGTGCGTGTGTGCGTCCGTCCGTCCGTCCGTCCGTCCGTTCACGCAGATATCTCAGAGATGCAAGCAGCGATTTCATTCAAACTTGGTACAAGAATTACTTCATATGTCATACAGATGCACATCAATTTGTTTTGTGATACGATCCAATATGGCCGCCAGGCAGCCATTTTATTACGATTTTTTCATGTACAGAGCCATAACTCAGACACGTTTCAACTGATTTTATTCAAAGTTGGTACAAGGACATTGACCAATGTCATAGATATGCACGTCAATTTGTTTTGTGATACGATCCAATATGGCCGCCAGGCGGCCATTTTCTAACGATTTTTTCATGTACAGAGCCATAACTCAGACATGTTTCAACCGATTTTATTCAAAGTTGGTACAAGGACATTGACCAATGTCATAGATGTGCATGTCAATTTGTTTTGTGATACGATCCAATATGGCCGCCAGGCGGCCATTTTGTAACGATGTTTTCATGTACAGAGCCATAAGTCAGGCATATCTCAACCGATTTTATTCAAAGTTGGTACAAGGACATTGACTTATGTCATACATATGTACGTCAATTTGTTTCATGATATGATCCAATATGGCTGCATGGCAGCAATTTCGTTATGGTTGTTTCATGTTGAGAGCCATAACTCTGGCAAGTCTCAACTGATCTTATTCAAAGTTGGTACATGTACATTGACTTATGTCGTACATATACTTGTTGATTTTTTAAACAGTAAGATCAAATATCGCTGCATGGCGGTGAATTTGTTACAATTTTCTTATGTATAGAGCCATAACTCAGACATATTGCAACCAGTATCATTCAAAGTTGGTACAAGGACATTGACCTATTCATACATATGCTCCTCAATTTGTTTCACGTCATGTAGCAGTAACATGTCAATTATTGAAGTTTCGTAAATAGGCTGATATGTCAAGAAATACTGCATCAAATTCATAAAACTTTGTACAGATGTTAAGCTCACATTGCTTTAACATTGAAAAAGACATTTATCAGTGTCATTTTAATTAATTTGTAATTGCAAAGTATGAACTTTCCTAATTAGGGTGATATAGCCACAAATTAATACAACGTCAAATGTGATGAAACTTGATACAGATATTGATCTCATAGTGTTGTAAATACTGCATCAAACTTTATGAAATACGGTACAAGTGATAATCTGTTAAGTGTTAGGATTGTATGCAAAATGTTTTGCAACATCCTGTTGATTAATTCCTAGTAGACTCATTTTATGAACTTTAGGATGGTGGCCTACTTCGGTTTTATCATCAGTTCGTGTACACTCTAAAATAGGAGACGTTCAAAATATATCCCATACACGCCCATGTGACTAAAATGAACCAATCACCGTGTCGATAACTTCATGCGGAACACCGCCGCCAACGTTGAGACGTACGTCTGTGGTCTGACACATGCGCATATCGCGACTGCTCGCTTCCGCCTATCGAGGAAAACAACAGAGTCGCAGCAACAGAATCATGGAACTTAAACATCGTAAAGTTCATGCCATGGACGCAAGACACTGTTATATGATCTTCTAGACGTTTTCAGCTGAGGACGCTTAATTGATGTAACCATTGGATGGCCAGTCATTTCATGTCTTCGTCCACAGTTCGATATAACGTCGGGAAACAGACCTGTACGCAGGGCTTACGGCTGCAATACTAGTCAGGCGACCTGCGATCAACAATGCTTCCCGTTTTCAAAACCGCGCACCGTTGCGCACCTATCCGTGGGACCCAAGTGTTAGGCATTATTAGAAAGCTGGTTTTCTGCCCCTACGAATGATATAAGAAATACTAAGTAAGCTAGAACTACTATCGTAAAACGCCCTCAAATATTAGTCGACTGTCAACGTTAAAATCGCGGGAAAGTGTGATGGCGATTTGCGTATTTCAATGACTAACTTCAAAATGATGTAACGAGAAAAATCTCGCACGTACCACCCTCCAAACCTGCCATTTTAAAGTGTAGACCATTTTGGAGATATTTTCATTCGAAAGACACCGAATATCTGTCAACTGCGGTTAAAAAAACCCGCCGAAAGTTGGCAATGGGTTCGTTCCCGCAAAATCGTAAGTTCACTTCCGCTTTTTCAAATTTAAATATTCATGAGAAATTCCCTTCTGCCATTGGCCAATACAAAAGGTCATGACTTCAGCAAACGTCTCCTATTTTAGAGTGTACACGAACTGTTTATGTTTTCATCACCATGGAACTCATTCTTGGCCATTGAGTGCCATCTGTATCAAAGTATTTTATCACAGACCTAATTAATGAAGAGGACTCTATCCTCTCTGAGGACTTGTAATCAAAGTACCCATTAACAAGTGGGGACTGTGTCATCAACGATGACTTGTTGTAAGAAATTTGAAATAATCCCCCTTTTCCACTCATTGACGTAAAGGTGTTTTTAGGTCAAATAGTGTCCAGTAACACCAAAAGTTATTGTACTCTGCATCAAAGTTATACGACACCACGTCCTGTGATACAGAAACTTACTGTACAACGAAAACCCATAGGTTACAGACGCAGGTGTATAAAAATGATGTTTTATCTAAATGGTAGAAATGCTGTTTATCTGGACAGTAGAAATGCTGTTTATCTGGATGATAGAAATTCTGTTAATCTGGACAGTTTTTTACAGCTTTGCAAACCTCAAACAATCTAGCCTCATGTTTTCAACCAGTGAGTGTGCTATGAAAATTTGCATAGGGTAGAATTCCACACAAGATACAATAACAATTTGACGATTGACTGTGAAAGAGATCATTGTACAGTAAAACCTTTCTAAACAGAACATTTCAGGGACTGAGAAAATTGTTCAGTTTGGAGAGGTGTTTGGTTTATAGAGGTCCTTTTAACATTGAGTTGTATTGTTATTTCATTTTAAAATCAGCTTTCTTCTTCTTGGATGCCAAAAATATGGAGACAACTACTTTAAAACCAGACACAAATGTTGTACAATATGATAGCAATAACCCACCCTGCAGGCAGACAGTCATTCAAGTTAAAGTACAGTTTGTTCCATAAGATGTGTGCTAATTATTATGCATTGTATCATCCTTTCATGAACACTTGCCTGCAACTTCCAAGGGGTGGGTGGGGGGGGGGGGGTTTGCTTGAACAACCTTCAATCTATCTGTAATGTAGATCACTATCATATTAGAATTGCCTTTTCATTCTGTGTTGGCATTTCTGAATACAATATTTGTTCATGCTGTGCACTTCTTAAACATCATATACCCTCAATTCACATTGGATGTACAGGTTCATAACAGACCAGTGTTCTCCCAAGGATTAAGCCAAAGCATAGCTGCTTATTTGCATAATCATTTGCATATTCATTAACTTATATTTGCATGTCGATATAAGCATGCACATGCACCCACACTCACAACAAAATGCAATGGTATCACACAAGTACACAGTTTGAACATCATGGAAACTCTTTACTACACTTAAATAAATCATAGGTAAACGCTGCAGCAAGTTCCGATTGAAAGCAAGAAATGGTTTTGTCTATTTGGAGTATCATGAATACA
The DNA here is from genome assembly GCF_041260155.1 of Ptychodera flava. Taxonomy (NCBI): domain Eukaryota; kingdom Metazoa; phylum Hemichordata; class Enteropneusta; family Ptychoderidae; genus Ptychodera; species Ptychodera flava. Next base: position 1,289,253 of record NW_027248278.1, read on the forward strand.
TATATCGCAAATAAAATTATCAAAAATTGCCAATAAAGAGGAAAATTCACAAGTTTAAGCTTTACACCATTCAAATGTAATTGAGTTTTATCTCATTTTTGAATGACAAACATTGCGAATAATTTTTCATCACGAGGATCAATTTCAACCGGGCACGCCCCCTGCCTACCACTGCCACTGAACCTCGTCATTTGATTGTTGATTTTAAAAATCCCACTAAGATTACCACAGGACATGAGTTAAGTAAGACTAGAATTATTTGAAAATCAGGTGTGAACTCTTTCAGAGAACGTGTCAGAGTGGAACCAGACGTGACGCTGTGATCAATGTCACAAGTTATCAAAAATGGCAGCCAACATGGCCGCCACCATATTGGAATTCAAACTCGGTCACAATCGTACTCCGTCAAAAAAAAATCATCATTGTAAAATCACAATCAACCTCACCAGTCAACTGTTTCTCTTGTTTCTTTTGTGGCCCATTTCGTTGATCAAGGCATTGGACCTGCAATGTCATAATATTATATAGGGATCAGCCCTTGGTGTCGCGCCAGGAGTTGAGATTAAAAATGTCATTCATGATTAGTAATCGTAAAGGATAAAATAGAATTAATTGTTACTTTCTATATACGTTTGTACAATTATGACCAGTTTACCCTCTGATGAAATAGTTCACGTACAAGATGTCAGACCCTGTAGGTATATATATTTTCTGTAATGTGTAAAAAGTTCGATATAAATTGGCAATTTTTTAAATTTACCATGATAACTACCTACCACGATATTATTAGTCCCCACGGACACCGTCCGGGGGACTTATAGGTTTGGTCATGTGCATGCGTGCGTGCGTCCGTCCGTCCGTTCACGCAGATATCTCAGAGATGCAAGAAGCAATTTCATTCAAACTTGGTACAAGGATTACTTCATATGTCATACAGATGCACGTCGATTTGTTTTGTGATACGATCCAATATGGCCGCCAGGTGGCCATTTTATTACGATTTTTTTCATGTACAAAGCCATAACTCAGACATGTTTTAACCGATTTTATTAAAAGTTGGTACAAGGACATTGACCAATATCATAGATATGCACGTCAATTTGTTTTTTGATACAATCCAATATGGCCGCGAGGCGGCCATTTTATTACGATTTTTTCATGTACAGAGCCATAACTCAGACATGTTTCAACTGATTTTATTCAAAGTTGGTACAAGGACATTGACCAATGTCATAGATATGCACGTCAATTTCTTTTGTGATATGATCCAATATGGCCACCAGGCGGCCATTTTATTACGATTTGTTCATGTAGAAAGCCATAAGTCAGACATATCTCAACTGATTTTATTCAAAGTTGGTACAAGGACATTGACCAATGTCATAGATATGCACGTCAATTTCTTTTGTGATATGATCCAATATGGCCACCAGGCGGCCATTTTATTACGATTTGTTCATGTACAAAGCCATAAGTCAGACATGTTTCAACTGATTTTATTCAAAGTTGGTACAAGGACATTGACCACTGTCATAGATATGCACATCAATTTGTTTTGTGATACGATCCAATATGGCTGCCATGTGGCCATTTTGTTACAATTATTTCATGTACAGAGCCATAACTCTGGCATATCTCAACCGATTTTATTCAAAGTTGGTACAAGGACATTGACTAATGTCATACATATGCACATGAATTTGTTTTGTGATACAATCCAATATGGCCGCTAGGCAGTCATTTTATTATGATTTTGTCATGTACAGAGCCATAACTCAGACATGTTTCAACCGATTTTATTCAAAGTTGGTACAAGGATATTGACCACTGTGTAAAATTTGTGTACGTAATTGACATGGATTTGTTGGTGTACATAATTGACATGGTTGCACTTGCTGCCTTGAGCCTGGTATATACCAGTAGTTAAAATCCTATAATTGTTGTTGATCTCAATTTCTGTCAAACTGAAATGCGGTGATTAACTCTATTCTATTTATTTTTATATTTCAGGAACTTCATTTAGAGCACCGTGGGCAAGGTGAAAGAAGTGTGAAGGCCACAGCTGAAATGGTTGGATTTGAATTGCCTAAAAAACCCGACACACCATCATAAACACCACATACAAACTTTGGACTCTCTTCTCACACTGGCACTCCTCTTGAGGTTTTAATGTCATGTTCACATGTCATGATGTAAATTATCCACTGTATGAACTGTATTCTGACTTAATTAGGTGAATGCAGAATAATTAAAAGACAACAAAAGAATTAACAAAGAAGTTGAAATTCACCATTTTACCCAGACTAGACAGGATTTGGGCAAATTTAGAACAGTGTGTACATGTGTCCACAAATAAAAGAACGCCCTGCTATGAACTGAAGCATCTGATGCAATGTAATAGACTGGATTTGAACTCAGTTTTGTGATAACTTTATCATGTACACTGTTCTCTAGAGTCTGACAACAGGACTGATAAATTCTTTCCAGCATTGCTATTAAACTTTGCCTGATTGTGATTAATACATTTTGAAATCTTGGTCAGTTTAATCCTGACGGCACACTCTACAGATAAAATTTTCAGGCGACATTATACACATATTGACTGGCCATGTGGGCAACAGCACATGTCTGTACCCCGAGGGACTGTGAGTCACCCCCAAAAATGGAGTGTTTCTCGAGGCGGAAGGCAGAGTGAAACAGTCCATTTTGGGGGTGACTCACAGGCCCGAGGGGTTAAAGACATATGCTGTTGCCCACATGGCCAGTCAATATGTGTTTTATAACACACCTCATCCGTAGCCATGCATAAAAACATACCAAAAACAAAACTTGTCGCAGGTAATATCTTGGAGTGATTCAGTAAGATAAGGTGTTTCCCAACAGGATTGCAATACTTCTGCAAAACGTTCAATACACCTTCGATTATAGTTTTCGTCCGTATCGAGTCCTTGTTGGAAACCAGAGCATTAAGTTTTTCTTCAGAAAGTAGGATAAACCTAGAAATTTCTCGACTATCGTTAATTTCGATCGGCTGCAGACGACATCTTTGTTTACATTTCGGGTCTGCCCATTTGTCAATGTCGTTTTTGACGTCAGCGGGCATCATTTTTCAGAACTGATGCCTGGCAGGCAACAGTTCCAACAAATGATGCCTGATGACATCGTTTACGTGGATCAGCGCAAAAAGTATGCATTCCATGTGACTATCAATTGGTGAATTAGAATACAGACTGCGGATGAGGTGTTTTATAATATACACATATTGACTGGCCATGTGGGCAACAGCATACATCTGTACCCCAAGGCACTGTGAGTCACAAAGGCCTCGGGATACAGTCTGCTTTTGGGTGACTCACAGGCCCGAGGGGTTAAAGACGTATGCTGTTGTCCTCATGGCCAGTCAATATGTGTTTTATAACACACCTCATCCAGAGTCGTGCATATGAACGTACCATACACAATACTTCCCACATGTAATATGTTTGAGTGATTCAGTAAGAAAAAGTTTTTTCCAACAGGATCGCAGTACTTCTGCAAAATGTTCAATTCACCTTTGATTATAGTTTTCGTCCGTATCGAGTCCTTGTTGGAAACCAGAGCATTCAGTTTTTCTTCTGAAAGTAGGATAAACCTAGAAATTTCTCGACAATATCGTTAATTTCGATCGGCTGCAGACAACATCTTTGTTTACATTCCGGTCTGCCCATTTGTCAATGTCGTTTTTGATGTCAGCGGGCATCATTTTTCAGAACTGATGCCTGGCAGGCAACAGTTCCAACAAATGATGCCTGATGATGTCGTTTACGTGGATCAGCGCAAAAAGTACGCATCCCACGTGACTATCAATAGGTGAATTAGACTGCGGATGAGGTGTGTTATAATGCAAAATGCATTATAAACAGTGCAAAATGCATTGTGAACAGTGCAAAATGCATTGTAAACAGTTCTTGAGAAAGCAATGGCGTGATAGCTAAAGTAACACTGCATATGAAGTTGAATACCAAGGCAAGGCAAGGCAGGAATGTACAAACCAAAAGAAACCTCACCAAATTAAATGAAGAATGACCGGTATTCTTTTTCAAGCCATCATTTTGATTATTTGTAGAAAACTTATTTTGCAAAACAACCACCAAACAGTTTTGCCAGCATGACATAAACCCACCGCAATCTTGCTGTGTGGGGACTATTTACAACAATGACTTGTTTCATGTTCATCTTAGAAACACTAACTGTTTGATGTATTTGGTATATCCAAAGTGAAGGTTTTCTGCAAACTACAGAACCAGGCATTGAAGGCTGCGACTTTAAATAAAGTCATGAAGAAGTGACTTGCATCGTGTTCTGCATCTAGACTTGATTCAAGTCTGTGAATTTAAAAAAAATAAATTCATTTTCAACAGTTACTCTTGTGTCTCTTCTATTTTTATACACTATAGACTATAGTCTATAGAAGCTATTGGGATGGGTATCCGTCCAGCGTCCGTCGTCAGTCTGTATGTATGTATGTATGTATGTATGTATGTATGTATGTATGTCCGTTTGTGAGGCGTCCGTCCACTCAAATATCTTGAGAACCGCAGTACTTACTGATTTGATATTTGTTGTGTAGATGAAAAATATGATTTTGAGAAACTATTTTTTTAATTTTTTGATATTGTTGAAAATAGGCAAATTAATGCCAAAAAAGGTGTTTTTGGTAAAAAATCTTCTTCTTCATAACCGCTGGTCAGACAGCTTTGTTATTTGGTATACAGGTCCCTAGGGGTAACCCAACTTAGATTTCTTCAAATTGTGATGAAATATGCAAATGTGTATTTTTAAGGAATTTTTTTGTCATATTTGGTCAAAATTTGACTTACATTGTATGTAATTCTTGTACTGTATAAACCCTATCAATTCACCCAGAAAAAAATAATTAATATGATTTTAAATAATTGAATTAATTAGGAAATCATCAAAGCCAAAATAATTTTAGTGTAGAATTATCAGAAAGTTCAACTTTTTTTGACAGTTCATTGTGAAATGCTTACCATCTTGGAGGATTAAAACATGTAAAGGCAACTTTCCTGAATCCCAACTTTGACATATTCTGAACCGTCATTTATTGTGCCCTGTATGTTATCTAAAAGAAATTGCTCAAAATAGTCGATAGAGATAGAGATAGAGAAAGTTCTAATTTCCATTTATGGTTGACTTGGTAAGAATAAAATTACTTCAATTAAAAGAGTGGTCAAAGTGATAGGGTTTTTATGGTAAAGCTGGCCTGTAAGATTTTCATGTGCTATTTATAGCAATTATGCAATCTGTGTAAACAGTGCAATGAAAGTTACATGATTCCTTATGTGGTCAAAGTGATAGGGTTTTTATGGTATAGCTGGCCTGTAAGATTTCTCATGTGCTATTTATAGCAATTATGCAATCTGTGTAAACAGTGCAATGAAAGTACATGATTCCTTATAATGCTTTTGATGACCTTGAACTTCTTAAGTTTCAAACATTTGTCTCTTCAGTGTGTTTTTCTGAGTATGTATAGTCTCAACTTATCCAACAGAACTCACTTACAATGTTAATCAAAGATATCCACCTTCTTCATCAATACATGTGTCACAAAAGATTCTTCTCTGCATAACACAGCAGAGCTCTGTCAACTGTTGAGTTGCTTGTTCTTTCACAACCGCTGGTCAGACAGCTTTAATATTTGGTTTACATGTCCTAGGATGACCTAAGTGAGATAATTTCATACAGTTAGGAAATACTTAATTTGTATCCATGTCTATAGTAGCTTCAGGGACTTTGGCCCTATGTTTATACAAACCTATTTGAAATTTGGCAACCCAGGTCAGGTTTCCCTAGTGATGAAAGATGTTACCTTTGAGTCTGCGCAGTAGTGAGTGAGTTTCTGCCAGAATATGGGTGAAACTTGCCTGTATCATGGTCCTACTGACATGTTTCATATGAAAACAGAACACAATTATCACATTCACCCAACTCACACGTTCACAAATCACAGACTTGAACCAATTATTGTCTGTTCTGCACTAAATGTAATGACTCTGAAAATGTACAGTTGTCATGGGTCTCAGCGAGTCCCCTTGGCTTACTGGAAAACCCGGCTCGAGACAAGACGACCAAGACACCCCTTGTGCTGATGATCAAAAAATTACTCTTTATGCCCTCATCGTTGAGAAAACATGAAGAAAAAGCATTTATTCCTTTGCAGTGATATTGTTACAATACAATATAATATAATATGATCAAAAGATTGTATGATGGATGTCAAAGAGCTTACAAGGAAAGTTCCTGCATATAGCTGCAATAATTGTGTGCATGTAGTGACTGTGCTTCGGCATTTTCTGTCATAGCTGTGTGGCACCTACAGGCCAATGGTACACAGCCAAGGCAACTGAAAATGTCTGTTATGGATACCTCTTTATGAAGGACACTCGTGCTTTTCCAAAAGGTGTCCTAGACAGGTTTTAACTGTGAAAAGATTTACTGTCTCACTGAACTGATAACTCTGTGCACTTCCCATATGGGAAGAGCACAGAGTTTATTTGGTATTTAAAAAGACAAGAATAAGGTCTTTGACCTCTCGTGATCAATTATTGACAAAGCATCAAGTTACTCTTTGTATATCAGAAAAGCTACACATTAATCAATGCTGACAAATCTAGCTGTGTTGGTTCTAAAATGTTGCCACCAAAATGAATATTGTTTATCAAATTTGAACACCACCCAGAAATAGAATGGTACATCCTAACCATGTAAATGAAACTGTGGAGCTAAAAAATACTTTCAGTTCTGAATATTACAGGATGCATGAAACTTGAGTAACATAAATTATTACTTTGTACTTGAAGTAATTTGAGCTATGTGTTTTGCATTGAGCACTGTAATTTCCTACGGGGACATCTGTATATAGATGTCCCCATGGGGGAATTCTGTATACAGATGTCCTGGTGAGAAATTACAGTGCTCGATGCTAAAGCAGTGCGCTATAAATAATAGATAATAATACACAAAATTACTTTAATTACAAAGTAATGGTATCTGTTACTTAAGTTTCATGCATCCTACAATCATCAGACAGAAGAAGTGAAAGGATTCTTAATAGCTCAACACTCTTATATATGTATGATTGGGATGTACCATTTTATTATATATATGTACATTATATATATATATATATATATATATATATATATATATATATATATATATATATATATATATATATATATATATATATATATATATATATATATATATATATATATGTATGTATATATATATAGTAACTTACACTCGCAGTGTGTAAGCATCTGAGGGGAATGTGTAACCCCGGGGTTACACATTCCCCTCAGATGCTTACACACTCCGAGTGTAAGTTACTTCAAAAAAATTGTCACAATGCACCAGTTAGCAAAATTTGGAAACCCTATTCTCATGTATTCTTTGCCCGCGCGCCGCCATAGGCGGCGCAAATAATTTTACCACAAGCAATTCTTATGTTTTTTTCCCAGCACTTATGATATAAGCATGCACTACATAGGTCTACTTAACACCTCAGTACACTCAATGTTTTCCTTCCCTTTTCTGCCCAAGAAATCATATTTTAGGATTTAATTCTGTTGCAATATCTCAGTGGCATAGGCACTATCTAAAGGGGACATTATGACTTCTGTAAATTGTGAAAATTTTAAAACACAAGACAGGAGTCAATAAACTAGTGTTGAAACCAATATATTATTCTCTCAATATAAATATATTAGAGAGATGTACAAGTTGACAATGAAAAATTGAGGAACAACAAATATAGTGAAATACAAGGGAGGGGATCACTAAAAAAATTGAAAACTTCAGCGGGCGTTACTAAAAATGGGGAGAGGAAGACGGGGCGGGGTTACTCAATTTTTTTGCATGAAATAAATTGAAACACACCTCAGATTGCACCATTGCACACATCCATTTCTCAAAATTTTCAATGTCCTCTCATGCTCTCCCTCCTTGGGTCTTCTAACAGTTTTTAAAAGACAAATTTAAAATACCTATCGGATTGCACATCAATTTCTCAAAATTTTCACAGGATCTAGGACAAAACTGAACTGTTGTGAATTCATCCTTTATTATTACAGAAACATGTTTTAATTTACCTAAGTTCAATGACCATTTTGACAGTTAAACATACCATATTCATACTTTTCATTAGAAGCTGGCAGCTGGAGAAATGACGCAAGAAGGTCACAGATTTTCCGTTCTTGTATATTTATATTTATCTTCAGTCTCTGGCAAACAGAACTGTTTCACAAATTGTATTGTCATTATTTGGTTGTTGAATATTGTGACTCAAACACTGATCATGCAAAAAATGTAAAAAAAATATTGCAGTGTTCAATGTCATTTTCAAACAGTTTTACCGAGTGCAAAATAACCTGAAACTCCTCTCATTGCACCATTAAACACATCAATTTCTCAAAATTTCATGCTCTCCCCCTTGGGGTATTCTAACAGTTTCACTGAGAAAAAAAATTAAAAAAAACACCTCTCAGATTGCACAAGACTGCACCATTGCACACATCAATATCTTAAAAATTTCCATGCAAGATAGGGGAAAGCCCCTGTGACACTTTCCCCCTAAGCCTCTCACGTGTTGTCCCCCTGTACTTTCATATTCTGCCAGGTCGGATATCCTAGTGAAAACCCTGTCATAATAGCCATCCAAATTAAACAATATACTATATGGTTAGATACTGCGTTAGCTTTTATATCTTTATTTTATTGTGACTTTCAATTTCATTTTGATTGGTTCACCTTTCTACCTCCATGTTTGAACCATCATGAGATAACTGATGATAATCTAACAGGGTACATCAGGATTTCAAAGGTCTTTACTGTTGCTGTATTTTGTAAATTTTACAATGACATGTATTGGTATTTAACTTTTCTAAGTGGGGGGGATCAGTCAAAATTTCAGAGTTAGAGAGGGGAGTTACTCAAATTCATCATGGTTGATGAGGGGGGGGGGGGTCACTCGAAATTTTCAGGCTTTCAGAGTTTCAGGCTGTAAATAATGACAGCTCCCTTATATACAACGCATTACAAACTTGATGACAAATAAAAAAAAATTTGCACTGCTACTCCATTTGAAAAAAAAATTGATGCAGGTATGACAGTAGAAAAAAAAATTGCTGTCACTGTAACAGGAAAAAAATTGGTTCCCATACCCATTTCCTCCATACCCCCCCCCCCCAAAAAAAAATCAAAAGGTTCTCCCCGTAAGCACGTTTTGTCAGATAAGGGGAGAACCATTTGATTTCTGGGGGGATAATGGAGGATTTTGAGAAAAAAAAATTGTCACCAGGTGCAATAGAAGGGAAAAAAAATTGATCTTGTCATGTCATGAGAAAAAAAAATTGTCATAACAGACAGAAGTGAAAAAAAAAATTGCCAAAATGTACCAGAAATGAGCAAAATTTGGAAACCTTATTCTCATGTATTCTTTGTCGGCGCGGCGCCATAGGCGGCGCAAATGTTTTTACCACAAGCAATTCTTGTTTTTTTCCCAGCACTTATGATATAAGTATGCACTACATAGGTCTACTTTTATACACCTCAGTGCACTCAATATTTTCCTTCCCTTTTCTGACCCAAGAAATCATATTTTATTTTGCACCCCCCTCTCGTGCTCTCCCCCTTGAGTCTTCTACAGTTTTACTGGTAAAAGACAAATTGAAAATACCTCTCAGATTGCACTACACTGCACCGTGGCGCACATCAATATTTCAAAATTTTCACAGGATCTAGGACAAAACTGAAATGTTGTGAATTCATCCTTTATTATCACAGAAACATGTTTTAATTGATCTCAGTTCAATGACCATTTTGACTGTTAAACATATCATATTCAGGCTTTTCATTAGAAGCTGGCAGCTGGAGAAATGACACAAGAAGGGGACAGATTTTCCGTTCCGTATATTCATTTGTCTTCAATCTCTGGCAAACAGAACTTTTTCACAAAATGTATTGTCATTGTTTGGTTGTTGAATATTGTGACTCAAACACTGTAAAAAAATATCAGTGTTCAATGTCATTTTCAAACAGTTTTACCGAGTGCAAAATAAACTGAAACTCCTCTCAGATTGCACCATTAAACACATCAATTTCTCAAAATTTCCAATACGAGAGGGGGAACCCCCCTCTGGTGCTCTCCCCCTTGGGGTGTTCTAACAGTTTCACTTATTAAAAAAAATTGAAAAACCTCTCAGATTAATTGCACCAGACTGCACCATTGCACACATCAATATCTTAAAAATATCCATACAAGATAGGGGAAAGCCCCTGTAACACTTTCCCCCTAAGCCTCTTGCGTGACTTTGAATTTCATTTTGATGGGAATTCACCTTTTTTGAACCATCATGAGATAACTGATGATAGTGTAGCAGGGTACATCAGGATTTGACGACTCCCTTATATACAACGCATTACAAACTTGATGACCAATAAAAAAAAATTGCACTGCTACTCCATTTGAAAAAAATTGATGCAGGTCTGACAGTAGAAAAAACATAGGGCCAAAGTCCCTGAAGCTACTATAGACATGGATACAAAATTAAGTATTTCCTGACTGTATGAAATCATCTCACTAAGGTCATCCTAGGGACATGTAAACCAAATATTAAAGCTGTCTGACCAGCGGTTTTGAAAAAACAAGCGACTCAACAGTTGACAGAGCTCTGCTGTGTTATGTAGAGAATAACCTTTTGTGACACATGTATTGATGAAGGTGGACATCTTTGATAGCTCATTTCAGGATGGCCTGACCAAAATGGAAAAAAATTCCGTAAAAATACAGATTTGCATATTTCATCAGACTATATTAGTCTACAATAGCAAATAAACGAGAGTTAATTACATTCTACCCCCAAAGTAAACAAGACTTGCTTAAATCAAGATTTACGTCATAAAAAAACAGCATATCTGTCAGGTTACAAAAAATCTTGAGCTGGTTATCTTTTAATATCAGTAGTTTCATCCTATTAACCAAGCACATTTTAACTTTCAAATTAACATTGTAAGTAAGTTCTGTTGAATAAGTTGAGACTGTACGTACTAAGAGAAAGCAACACTAAAGAGACAAATGTTTGAAACTTAAGAAGTTCAAGGTCATCAAAAGCATTATAAGGAATCATGTTACACTTTCATTGCACTGTTTACACAGATTGCATAATTGCTATAAATAGCACATGAGGAATCTTACAGCCCAGCTTTACCATAAAAACCCTATCACTTTGACCACTCTTTTATTGACCACTCTATTTTTTTGCTCCAAAAGTAATCTTATTTTATCCTTACCAAGTCAACCATGTATGGAAATTAGAACTTTCTCTATCTCTATTTATTTAACCACCCTATCATGACAAACTATTATGAGCAATTTCTTTTAGATAACATAAATGGTGGTTCAGAATATATCAAAGTTGGGATTCAGGAAAGTTGCCTTTACATGTTTTAATCCTCAATTCACTATGAACTGTCAAAAAAAGTTTAACTTTCTGATAATTCCACACTAAAATTATTTTGGCTTTGATGATTTCCTAATTAATTCAATTATTTAAAAACATATTAATTATTTTTTTCTGGGTGAATTGATAGGGTTTTTACAGTACAAGAATTACATACAATGTAAGTCAAACTTTGACCAAAAATGACAAAAAAATTCCTTAAAAATACACATTTGCATATTTCATCACAATTTGAACAAATCTAAGTTGGGTTATCCCTAGGGACCTGTATACCAAATAACAAAGCTGTCTGACCAGCGGTTATGAAGAAGAAGATTTTTTACCAAAAACACCTTTTTTGGCATTAATTTGCCTATTTTCAACAATATCAAAAAATTAAAAAAAAACAGTTTCTCAAAATCATATTTTTCATCTACACAACAAATATCAAATCAGTAAGTACAGCGGTTCTCAAGATATTTGAGTGGACGGACGCCTCACAAACGGACATACATACATACATACATACATACATACATACATACATACAGACTGACGACGGACGCCGGACGGATACCCATCCCAATAGCTTCTATAGACTATAGTCTATAATAGCTAAAAAATTGCTGTCACTCTGACAGGAAAAAAAAAATTTGCTCCCATACCCACTTCCTCCATACCCCCCCCCCAATCAAATGGTGCTCCCCTAAGCGCCGTACATATGTGTTATGGAGCTACCAAAAGACACACGCGACAGGTGTCGCGTATGCATTTGTGGCCACTCATTTTGCTGGTGCACCTTAAAACTGTCGAAAATGTTCTTCAAGATGCGGGTACTCAAACATGAGAAACAACAGTAAAATAGAATTGGAAAACGAGGTTTGGCAATACTCATAATAACTTTACATGACCTTTAGCTTCCCTGGCACGTTGTATTTGCATTCGCATCAAATTAACATATCAGACATATTCTTCCGCGAAGACCAGATTGAGAAAGTGCATGTATCCCAATATAGCAATCACGTAGAGAGAGTTACAAATTATAACTATTATAAACATTGTAACATGTTCTGTGCAGTTTATTCCTTTCAGTTCATGCGTAAGTAACGCAAGTTTTGGACTTCCGGATTATTTTCTGCTGTAGGGATATTATTTACGTGCCTGAACAAACGTTCGCAGGTTCATCACTGGCGAATAGCAGTTTGCAGTTGGAATCGACTCCATTACTACAAGTGTCGGCCAGTGGACAGTTCTTCCCGTATACCATTTCGCCAGTATTGCCGCCATTTCGATGACTCTATCTGTCTGTGTGCTGCGCTAAATGACGATGTTAAGTGTTGAAAGAAATATGGACATAGATCGGGAGAGGATAGACGTAAGTGGAGGTGCTCGAGCGGACGAATGTGTTGGTGAACTGAGTCCGTCGATGGACGACGGTAAGTCCCCGGTCAAGAGTGCCCGTGTACATATTGATTCCGCTGTTGGGACAATTAAAGAAGATAACGGACAATCTAATGGACAGTCGAAAAAAAGACATCGTCGCAAGAAAGGCAAGAGAAAGTGGAAACCGTACACTGAAATGACCTGGCAAGAAAAGAAAAGTCTGGAGGAGAGGGAAGCAAGACGTGCCGAGGAGAAACGCAAAGATCGCCTTACACCCTACAACACAACACAGTTCCTCATGGAAGACCACAAAGTTAATACACCTGATTTAAAAACGGATGGAAAGTACGCACGGCAAGAAAGTTATGATTCGTCAGATGAAAAGTATGATAGCGACGGCGAAGGACAATTTTTCCAGAAAGATTTCTCGGAGACTTACGAGAGACTACATGAAGAAAATCTACACAGTATGAACAAAGGTGACCTAGTGAGAGAATATATGAGACTGGAATCGTATGTAACAGAGTTAGAAGAAAAACTAAAAGTGGAGAAACAGAAAAGACAGAGGGATAAAGAAGCAAGAACAAACGCTTTGGAAAGCAAACAAAGGATAATAGATGAACAGAGGACTCGTATTTTCGCACTGAGTGAAGAAATAGTGACATTGAAGGAAGGAAAATTAAATATAACAATGGAAGAAAAGAAATAATTGTATACAACTTGAGGACTACGTGTGTGGACCACAAGTACCTTCAAAGTGTAAGGTACATGTAAATCAATGTAATATTTTTTAAACTGAAGTACATATGCTCTCCGAGTGTCTGAAAGGTATCTAATAGTGTAAATCGTCTTGACCTGCTGGACTAAAGATTTATAATAATGGATTTACAGTCTTGTCCAATAATTTTATGAATTTTTGGTGGTCATAATTTGGATAATTTTAGTTGTGATTTAAGTATCTAGATAAAATTTTCAAGAGACTTGTAATTAATTGTTAAGTCTGTCTTGATTTTAACACAAATAAAATTTCAAGATGATGTAAATGATTACTGAAGTAAGTGTTGATAATGATTTCCAGACACTGAAAGTAGTAGCTAGCAGGACGTAACATCGTCCTATAGACTGCATCATTTGTGTGTTCAAGTCTTACCCCAAGCGCTGAACTGAGTCACATGAAATCTATGCAGTTTCATCCGTTGGCAAGTGAAATTATCAATTGACCCAACATGAACGACTTGAACAAGGCATATCCTAGAATTATTGTTTTGGCAGATAAATGTACAACTTCAGTGCCAGTTGTATTGATTAGTCTGTATCTGTAACACTGGATTAAATCACTCAAAATTGGAAACAGTTGTGCCCGAAAAAAGCCCATCATTTGATGCATGATCATTTAGCAGAGAAATCAGGATCAGATGATTGCATTTTTATCGTAAACTAGAAACAACTTGTGAGACTGCCCTATCACTATTCCATGTAATTCAACAATACAAATCTGTGCTAAATTGAATGTTAATACTCATGACCAACCCTGCTATGACATCATAAGAGTACATTTATAAAAAAAATACCTCAAATTTAGTGATTGGCAACATCATAATATAAAATCTGTGTGTAAAGCATTCCCCAACAAGCCACTTGTAATGGTTGGTACACAGACTTTGCTGTCAGAGAAAGTTAACAGGCAAATGTATGAATTATGACTTTCATCCCATGCCAGGTGAGAAATGCTATCCCACTCAACCCCATCTGGGTGGTCACCTGACTGTGTGTCAATCTACAATAATTTGAATTGTGAAACAATGTTCAAATTGCCGCAGTTACGTAGCCAGCCATCTAAAACTTGAAGCTGAATACCACTGACTTGCAGAGAGCACAGCTGCTTCACAAAGACCACATAGAGATATTGTCACCAGTAGTTTTACATTCAATGTAGGTGCAGAGCACTGTGGATGTCACATGACCTAGTGGTACTTGTAACCCCTGACCTTGTCATGACCTTTGCTCACACAAAGTACTTGCACCGACATGGACTGAAAACAGCACATTACAGCCCAGTCTGTAATTTGTGTTTAAGAAATTTGGAGATTTGTAGCCTTCATGATGTCTTCTAAGTAATCATTGTTAAATAATCATAAAGGAGCAAAATATAAATCATACAAAATGGGTAAAACACATTGAAACAACCCTTGATGATTGTAACCTCAACATTAAGGTTCCAAGACAAGAAATTGACCTTTTTAAACTAACAATTCTCTAGTGGTTAATAAGCCCATAACCCCTGTAAATTATATATTGTCGGAAAGCCTAGATACAGGGGAACATTTTGGTTACCATAGTATCACGTGACAGGCAATTTGCATTAACCTTTCAAAAGTCGGTTTTCCCTATGTTTTGTTTCAATGCTTTGAGATATGTGGCTGAAATGTGTGTGAGAGCAAGCTGTTCTGAGTATCTTCCAAACTGTGTCTCAGAATTTTTTTAAACCTTCTGAAACAATTTTTATGCCCAAAAAACTTCCAGAGCGGTGAATTTAAACCTAGTTGATTTCGTTAAAATTCTGCTCAAATAAAAACTAAGCAAGATATAAAAAATCTTCTGAAAACTATATTCAGAAATTAATGAAGAAAGACTTCAGTTTAGAGATGTATCTTAGAGACATTAATGATTTCAAGTTAGGTAAAAATATCTCAAAATTCAAACTAAGTGATCAAAATCTTGAAATTGAATTAGGTAGATGACGAAAACCTAAGATTCCAGCAGACAGTAGATTTTGCAAAAAATATCACAGTAAAGCAATGAAGATGAGATGCTTTTTTTTTTTATCACAACTGGAAGTTGTGATATAGAGGTGGTTTCAACCGGTGTTTGATGTCGTCCATTTCCGTAAATGACAAAAAGTCAAAAACTGCTGAACAGACTGCGTTGATATTTGATACCGATACACAGACTGGTTCCAAGGTTCCAATTCTGAAAAATGGAGCCAAACGGAGCGCCGGTTAGATAGTTTTGGGAAATTTCTAACCCCCTTTTTATCTAATTGATTTTAGGGGTCTTTCATATATGTAGTTTTGGAATGTACACCAATCCTGCATTGTGGACTGTTTTATGAGTTGTTGAACAGAAATGAGGTTTTGATGAATGTTAGAAATATGCAGGATGGCTGATTCGAAGTATAAGAGATTTCTATGGTCTTTTGGGCATCAAAAGCATTAAAAAAAACATATTTCATAGTTTAGATTCTCACTTTTGAAATGACCCTAGGCATTTGTTAAGTAAACATCCTTGAGTCAATATACAGACTTTGACATTCCAGAGATTAAGTATCCACAACCTCACATGTTACAGTCTTTCACTACAATGGTATGGCCCAAACCCATTGTTATCAATGGAGAGTGTGGACCTGTCTACAGGAAATTGGGGTGAACAGGTTAGACAATGACGTTACAAGTTGTAGGTTAGTTATCAAGGTAGCACCAGCATAGAGTCCTGAGCATCTGTCCATGTGTTCTCACAGCAAATTACAGGGAAAAAATTATTTGAGAAGTTTCTCTCCTTTAAATAGAAGTATATTACAATTTAAACCTGTCATGGATGGATTGCTCTCAAATGATCTGAAACACAGTTATTGCCCATTAGCAACAAATCTATAGCAAGATTTATGTAAAGTTCATGAACTTACACAAGGTATTAGACAAAAAATGACCATGACTTTGCTACTTTTCAACATTTTTTTCAATCAGATTTCCCCAGCTTAGTGTATAATTTTGTAATCTTAATTACTGTCAACTTAGCTTTACTAACTTATTCATACCTCATTATTCTTACACTACTGTTATACCTTATAACTACAAAATTTCAAGAGATGCATATATGACTGTCACTTAACAAACAATTTACAAATATGTCTTCTGCTTTTTCTCCATATACATATACATGTCTCTTTTCTCATAAAAATGAGCTTAAATCGCAATGTGAAAAATTGTCTTTCAGCTATATGTTGCTCATTGACTTCGTGGTCTGTCTAATTCACAGTGAGTGTGGTTGTTGATAAATGCCGATAATACAAGGCGGTCATGATGTCCAAGCGCCTTGGCGGTATTTTTTACCATAATGACCATAGGTCATTATCACAACTGGAAGTTGTGATATAGGGTTAGCTTCAACCGGTGGTGGACAGTGTCCATTTTCCGTAAACGACAAAAAGTCAAAAACCGCTGAACAGACTGCATTGATATTTGGTTGAGATATTCAGAAAATTCCAAGGTTCCGATTCCGAAAAATGGAGCCAAACGGAGCAGCGGTTAGATAGTTTTGGGAAATTTCTAACCCCCCTTTAACTAAATGATTTTAGGGGTCTTTCATATATGTAGTTTTGGAATGTACACCAATCCTGCATTGTGGACTATTTAATGAGTTGTGGAACAGAAATGAGGCTTTGATGAAGTATCAGAGATTTTCATGCGCTTTTGGTAAATAAAATGATAAAAAACAACATATTTAATGTTTTAGATTTCTCACATTTGTTATGACCCTTAACATTACAGACTTGATGACATAACTAGCTGCTGGACCTGTTTACTGGCGCATTGATTTAAAGACAAAGATCGTTTTATTTTGTAATAAGGACGTGTGATTTCGTAAAACATAGTCTATTCTAAGCCTGGAAATGTGATTTTTGCGAATATTGCTTACCCCACTGACAAACAGTGTGGTTTGAAAATGGCTGGAATTCGCTACTTCGGGACTTTGTTTTCTGTGTGCATTTACTGACAAACTCCAAACCCGCAGCACCTACCCATTCAGTATTTCATGTACAGGTGTACCCAGAGATAGAGTAGTTTCACAATGTGCCAGTTGTGATCAAGTGCCATTGGCGCTATTTTTTTTTTTATTGTGAGTTTTACAACATAGATTTGTTGCCAGATTTGTTCAAAAGCAGTAATTTGCATGTTGTTGATAAAGACAACAGAGAGGGTACTTTGCAATCCATTATAAATAGTTTTGGCCTTTGGGATATTTCTGAAGAAAACTAAAATTCAAAACCTAGTTATGTTTGGCCAATACTATAGATTTGTGTTCTACAAATTATATTTAAAAATATATATATTGGTCCGATAAAAGTTTCCCTAAGGAATACTGAAAGGTGTAGCAGCTGATTGGTTCTGTACAATTTATTCATGATTTGCATAACAAATGACTTGCTCACAAAAATAAATTGACAGCATGTATAACGCAAGTCTCGGTAATGTAAAATGAACACTTACTAAAGATAAAGTTGTATAAATTTGTTATGTTTAAATACGAGGCAAATCATATAAGGACATGGCCTGAGCTATTAAGAGTAATATTTATATACATGATATCACATGGTGATAAATATTACACAGTGCCAACAGATCCATGATATCACATGGTGATAAATATTACACAGTGCCAACAGATCCATGATATCACATGGTGATAAATATTACACAGTGCCAACAGATCCATCATGCCACGGGAAGATGGTTGCTGTTGCATGTCACATGTTATGCTGGTTGTTGATGAGAAGACAGAGCTATATATATCTTGGGTTGAGATTTGTATTTGACTGCGGAAAACACACAACATTATGAATGCAACCATCTTACACATCAACATTTCATATTTTTCCTCTGCTTTAGTCACAGAGTCATCTAACGTTCTTGGTAGTGCATTCACTGTAGGAGTAAGATCTGTCTGAATATTCTCAGCTGGACCTGATAGTGACCTTTGACCTCAACAAGGCAAATGGAAAAAAATTGCATATGGAATCCTTAAGCCCAACTAGCTGTATCTTATAGCATTATTTTTATGATTTTACTTTCAAACTACATTTGTGACAATGTACTAATTTAGATGTGTATATACACTTATTATTAACCGCTGGGACTGCGATGTATATGCAATTTTGAACAAGATATTAAAAGATTAAACTGCGATTAAATGCCCAAACATTAAACTGCAGCCCCATGCAGAAAAGCAAAAGCCGTGGATACTGTACAAATCTGCACTGAAATCTTCACATAAAGTTCACAGTGTAGTCCAATGAAATGCATAGGAATAAATGGTTTCACTCAACTTTGACACAGTATCTTCTGTTTCCTTTGTAACATTACCAATTTTTGAAAATGGCGGGAAATCAAACTGACTGTTAAACTTTGAATTTACTTGTCAATGGTTTCACAAAGGAATTCCTAATGCTGTAAAAGCCCATATTCCTTCAGAGGGTAGAATTCAGAAAACCAGAAGAGGAAGAATTATTTTGAGGTCAACAAATTTCAAGAGTTATAAAGCTAATGGGGCTTTTGGAATCATCTCTTCCAATTGATGCTGGTGTAACAGTCCAAACCCGGAATTTCGAATCGGCCACGGTACAAACAAAGACGTACGTGTATTTTCATACACGCTAGTACACATGTTGGTTTGTTTGTACCGGCATCACGTGATTATTTGGGCGTACTGAGTCAGCTAGTAGAACGCATCGCGTCCTTTTTTTCTGGAGTAGAACCATTGTGGAACCATTACACAGAAATTCATGTTGTTAGCAATAGCCAATTTAGGAATGCCACCAACAGATACAGAAATATAACAGTATTACATACCTTTTCGATGTCATTGATAGAAACTGATAAATCCAATCAAACACTGAGATGCAATGTCAGAAAATTGTTTGGTTATAATTACAGCTTTCCAGACTGACTTGCTAAACCAAGTTTTTAAGATATTGTACACACACAAATAGACCCTTCTGATGTTGTTTGCCTAAAGTTAGCAATGCAGTATTGCAGCGATTCGTTGTAGCACACACAGTGGCCATTACATTACTTTAGGGGTGGACCATTTGATATCCTGGGGGGGGGGGGTCTGGAAGATTTTCGAAAAATAAAAATTTCCCAGCGGATACAAAGGAAAAAAAAAATTCTGCCTTAGATGACTTATGAAAAAAAAACGGGCAAGCTAATGTGGAAGAAAAAAAAATCTATCACAGTATCAGCAAGAACCTTTTGGGATGTAACTTTCCCATTCCGTGCACCCTTCTTTGTCTTTCTAAAAGCCTCTTGAAATTAATTTTCAGTTACATTTGGCTTTTTGAATTGTTCACTGATTCTAGATAAGTGAACACACTCTTTAGATACATGCATATCATCTCTTGTGTGTTGACCATTGTTCTCCAGTAATATATGATTGCGACATGGACAGATTGCACTGACAAGTCAAATGACAGAATTTTAGAAGATGTTAAAACAAAATTGTCATCATCAAGTATTATAATTCGTGGCACATTTCGGCAAACCAATAAAACCAATTTGCATTTTCAAAAACGAAAATCGACATGGAACTAATTTTCAATTTTCAAATGGTTTTATCATCTTGATTATTGACTTTTAGGCCTATAATTTCTAAATTTAAAATCTTTGGGCTGATTGAAATATAGGAAACAGGTATGTATACTGTATATGTATAGGTGTGTATACTGAGGATGGCTCTTTGCGGCCATTCAAATTTCCCTCTGACAAACTCTATTTCTCACAATGCACCTTTCGTTTTTTTAGCTCCGCTGTCAGCCACGTGGAGCTTATCAAATAGGTTGATTTTCCGTCGTCGTCTGTCGTTGTCCGTCAACAATTGCCTTCTCCTCTGAAACCGCATGTCCAATTGCTTTGAAATTTTATATGCAGTTCACTTGGGGTAACCTCACTTAAGTTTGTTCAAATCGTGGTGAAATTCGCATATTTGTATTTTTGGGGCATTTTTTGGTGTTTTTGGTAAAAAAATCTTCTCTGAAACCGCTTGTTCAATTGCTTTGAAATTTGATATGCAGTTTACTTAGGGTGACTTCAGTCAGATTTGTTCAAATCGTGGTGAAATTTGGATATTTGTATTTTTAAGGCAATTTTTGTATACCAAATGTCCAACTTTCCCATTTCATTTAGGGCGTGGCCCAGTATCTTTTCATTACTATGGCGGAAATAACTGTATCGAATTGGAATTAAGGTGTAACATTTATCTCAGTGTGACCAAATATACTGGGGAGGGCTTGGTTATGATAATTCGCACAAGATACTTTTAAAATTAGCAGGAATGAGGGACTGGTCAGTTTCTTCAGCCTCAGGAGGCCGGTGGATTCATGGGGTCACCCTGTTTTTCACTTTGATGATGGGGTCACCTATTCTGAAATGCCTAATTAGGGTCTCAGTGTGTTTTTAAATTTCGACACGGGCTCATACTTGCCTAAAATGCATCAAATGCATCGTGCTAGCCATGAATTTCATCATTCAGTTTCACACCCTGTTTTTTCTCTGGTAATAAGGTGGTCACCATGTATTTGAAATGCCCAATAGGGGTCAGTGTGTTTTTGAATTTCGACACGGCTCATACTTGCATAAAGTGCATTGTGCCAGCCACAAATTTCATTATTCAGTTACATTTTTCGGTGCGCCCAAACTTTAATGATACTACCGGGTAAGACATATATTTCAGAGCCCCGTCCTAGTGCAAAACTTTAATATATTAGACATACATATATATCTGAGATATTTGTATGTTTTTAATTTTTCGGCGCGCCCTTTGGGTGCATTTCTTTAAAATATCAAACAATATTTTTCAGCATGCCCTTCAGCTACATGACTTTCATATATCAGATATATATGTATATCAGAGAGATTTGGATGTTTCATATTTTTCGGCGCGTCCTTTGGGCGCAGTATTAAATTAATATATCAGAGATATATGTCAGAATTGTCTTGATGTCTGTAAATTGAAAGTCCGTTTTGCAAAGTGTACTAATCATTATGAAATTTTCAGTTCATATGAAAAGCATGACAAGTTCCTGACACTTTTCTGTTTCCTCTATGAGAATTCAGTATTAGAAAGCAACATGCACTAATATTTCACAATAACATTTTTCTACAACAGTTGTGGACATCTGGTTATGCATAAAAAGAGTGGAGTACATTCACAGCTCATTCAAAATTCTGTATTCAAACTTTAGAATTGACACTGACAACAATTTTATTAAAACACAGAATGACTGAATGTTTAAAATATACCCTGAATTATTATTGAATTTATATTCCACTTTTTGTTTTACCTTTGTCGCGCGCATTGGGGTCACCCTGTTTTTAAAAGTTCAATCAATCAATCTATCAATCAATCAATCAATCTTTATTTACTCGACACATACTAACAGAGAGTATGGTATGGTACATCAAGATGTGTTACAAATGTAAGTGAACAATACAGAGAAAGAAAAACAACCATTCATCTCTGTAATACGAAAACATGCAATAATTACATTCATTGGAGCTGCTTGAGCTCAGTATAAACATGTGCTCTTTAAGAAAACAGTAAAAGTCTGAACAACAAATGAACAAAAGTTACCAGGACATTTTTCAGCCTGGAGCTGCTGGAGGGTTCAGCATACATTTGTATTCTCTAGAAATACAGCTAGATCAAGAAGGTTTTGTTCCATTAACTTTTTAACAACTTCTTCTTTTTCTAAAAGTTAAAGTTAAAGTTTCTAAAAGTTTAAAAGTTGGAATAGGGGGGGTCAGCCACTTTTTGACGTCTGCAAAAAATAATCCACCACCCCCTCAGGCCAAAGAAACTCGCCAGTCCTTTATGTACAAGTCCGTTGATGTATCAGACAAGCGGATTGATTTTGCAACATCACTGCATTAAAAAAAATTCTTTGAAGGAAGAATCAAAAAAAAAAAAATTGCCAGGATTCACAAGGGAAAAAAAAATCTTTCCAGTGGAACATGTGGAAAAAATGCCCCCAAAAATCTCCCAGACCCCCCAGGATATCAAATGGTCCACCCCTTAGAACGTAGAAGGATATCTGAAGTAATGATTTTTCTTTCATGCCTTTTTTGTTTCACAGTTTTTATTTTGTTGCTTGTATACTTTTCAGTGTTCTCCACAGAGTTGTCTTCTCTTTGTGTTCTTTTGCTGAGCCTCAGTATGTGTGCTAAATGCATTCAGTCTGTTAACTTGCTTGTATACACATTCATACAATTTTCTTTTTTTTTCCCCCTGGGACAGATTTCATATAGCTAGTTGTATTTCCTTCGATACTCTGTTTCATTGACTGTTGCTGTAACTTAAAGATGAAATAACTGGCCAAAAGTTTATCAGATTGTCTTGCATATTGTTGATATAGAGAGTGTGTGGCATTACTTTCAGTGTAGGTGGTGTGCTGAGTGGTGAATTCACGAATAGATAGCAGCAAAGTTCAATATCACAGATCTCTTGAAAATCATGAGACATGAATAACAGATTCGAAACTAATTTTGAAATTCAAAAGTCTGAAAAATAACACCAC
This sequence comes from Ptychodera flava, assembly GCF_041260155.1. Lineage (NCBI taxonomy): Eukaryota > Metazoa > Hemichordata > Enteropneusta > Ptychoderidae > Ptychodera > Ptychodera flava. Next base: position 1,312,485 of record NW_027248278.1, read on the forward strand.
TCCGACCTGTATGCATTTAATATCATGAGTGTATGATGGTAGGTTTACAAATAAGACACTAGATTGATATTTATAACCCTAGAATTTGCACCACACCTTTCCAAATTTATGTGATCAGCATAAAATTCAGCTGAACTTTCTATCAATCACACAAATCTGTGGAAAAATCTGCAGATTTTTCCTGTTGATTTTCCCTTGGCTGAAATATTCTTGTGATCATTTGAATTTGTAGAGATTAGTATAAAAATTTTAAAATAATTTTAAAATGGCATTTTAAGGGAACCAACATGAATTATCTTTAAAACTTATGGTACAATTATATTCAGAAAATAGTAACATCAATATCTGGTGAGAAAATTTGAAAAAAGAAATTCCAAAATTGTTCAGAAATTCTGAACTTAGTTTGCAATGCATTGCATGTATTAAAATTCTGAAAGAATCATTTTGCGGCTAAAAAATCAGTTAAAATGAGATCCATTTCCTGCTTTCCATTCCAAGCATTTTTTGACAGAGGTCAAAGTCAGGTATGATGACCATTAAACACAGATTTTGCCAATATCATCATGATTTAGAAAGAAAACCAAATTGGTATCATCCTATAAAGGGACCCATATGTCAATTTTAATAAAACAAATTTACATCATCCCAAGGGACTTCTATGGACTTAAATGGAAAGAATGTCTTAAAATCCTATCTAAAAAATGTCACCCTACTGTTTCACAAGCTTATTCACTCCATCACCAGGAATTTCTAATATTAATTTGTAGGCCATTGGCAGAGCAGTTTCTGAGATGATGACCCAAGTATCAAAATATTACAAAAATCACAAGAAAATTCATTACAAATTTGCAATTGCAGAGTTCATCTCAATATGGATATGTTTGACTCATACCACCACAAGGTACCTGTATGCCAAATATCAAAGGAATCTGATCTGTAGTTCCTGAGTTTTAATTTTTTACCATTTTCACTGTTTTTTTGGGTTCATTTGCATATTTTTGAAGCAGGAAACTCATCTAAACAGATTCCTCATCTACAAGCCATGATGTAGCTACATACCAAATACCAACATGATAGACCCAGCGGTTTGAGAGATATTTGAGTGGACGGACAGACATACATACATACATATGCTTTTTCCAACCTACAAGTATAACTCCCCATTGTCATACATTTATGTGGACAAATGGGAGTTAAAAACATGAAGAAAAGTTAATTTTCCATATACATCCGCACATACATACCCACATACATACAGACATACAGACGCTACCGACTCATCATATAAGCTCTTTTTGGTATTTATATAAATACCAAATATGAGCTAACAAAAAATAATTATGATAATGTCTACAATATTAATATCGATGTAAGAAAATCACAGCCTGTAAAGGATATCATTGAAACAACTATTTTTAAAGTGTAAAAAATATGTTGTACAATTCCATTGAGGGCAAACTCGTGAAATTACGTGTACTCTTACTGTTGTCCTCAATATACATGTCTTTCCAAGTGTTAACTTCTATGATTTAACTCTAATACTTGACTGTGCAGTTCACTAAATAGCATTCAATATTGAAGTCAACAATTCAAACATACAGTAGTTGATAACTACAACACATTTCTGACAGCAATGACAATTATTGAGTTCAACCCAGGAAATTATTTCACTATTGCTATCCCAGTATTCAAGATTAATTTGTTTGTGTAGTACATGTCTGGTTTCTTCCAACAACAAAATGTTAACAATTTTCATTTTGTGCAGCACTTAAATCATATGTTATCTTTTTCCGTAAAGAAAGTCTTTCCTGGTAACCTGTTCATTAATTTAACTACCAAAGATGTCACCCTTTAATAAACACCAACTTTCTTGCATGAAGGATTTATCTGTACAGATTTTAACCAGTCCAATCATCTGGGATATCTTGACTAAGTTTATTCTCTGTCGGATAAAGAAAGATCAATGAATTGTTTGATAATTAAAGGTATTCAGTCACCTGTAATCTGAATATGTCCATATATGGTCAAAGGGGCGTTCCTTGGTATTCAAAATGCCCATGTGAGGGCGCTGTTTTTAAAAAGCGGCCACCTACTTAAAATCTGTGATTGGTTAGATTTTCTCTATCCATGGTAACTGTGGCAGAATTGGAACAGGTGACAGTATACCTTTAAATGATGATATGTTATGGCTCACAGTGTGTTGATATTAATGACAAACTTACCCATGTTTGTTAGCCTGGCAGTTCAGTATTTATTAACAGTAAAACGTTACGATATTAGAGAAGTTGTTGGATATGTTTGGGTTCAATCATTCCATCACATGAAAGAGCACATTTTGTCACGTGACTCCTCCATCATGGCTTCATATTTTCACAACAACTCCATACAGAAACTTGTAAAGTTGAAAATGTTACTTTAATCATCTTGCACTTTACTGGAATAAACATGACACATACCATATAGTGTAAAAGAATCATGGTTGTATTCCATAGAGTCTACAGGAATCATGGTTGTATTCCATAGAGTCTACAGGAATCATGGTTGTATTCCATAGAGTCTACAGGAATCATGGTTGTATTCCATAGAGTCTACAGGAATCATGGTTGTATTCCATAGAGTCTACAGGAATCATGGTTGTATTCCATAGAGTCTACAGGAATCATGGTTGTATTCCATAGAGTCTACAGGAATCATGGTTGTATTCCATAGAGTCTACAGGAATCATGATTACATGACATTCCAACAGAAATAACACAAGATATCTTTACAAATCTTCACTGAGAGCAAATACATGTATAGTTGTTTGCTTTTATTAAAATCAGCTGAACTGTCACTGACATGATGGAGAAAAAAAGCTATCAGACAATGACATCACAGCAAATATGAGACAATAACATACTGTCATATCAGCTAGAAACATAGTACTGCAGATAATTTAACAAAAACGATGTACATTAGGTCAAAATTGAATAAATTGAATCAACATCTGTTCTTTGGTATGCAAGACACTTTATTTGGGCTTGTTTTATTTTATTACACCTTATGTCAATTGTTTGGTGGGATTGGCTCCCACTTAGTCTGGTTGCATAGCCAAAACTAAAATGATATGACACAGTTGCGGAGATTCTTGCCTGCTTAATACCCTGGTCTTGTCTGCTGTGGTTGCATTGGAGTTGAGTTCATATCTTTTCTGATCATAAAAATTGTCATGCACTGGTTCAGTGGAAATGGTATGTGTACACCCCTGATGTATGGTATGTGTATACCCCTGATGTATGGTATGTGTACACCCCTGATGTATGCTGAGTTAACGTCGGCTGAATTAGATGACAGTCTAGTATATTTGGACAGAAGGTACACAACAATGCTGTCTCTGATTTTTGAAATAACTTGATCAGTAATTTAGTTTTGGAAATCAGAAAACAGCCACTCACAGCGACAGCTCTTTTCATGGGATTACATCCTACTCTTAAACTACCAGCTGTGCAAAGATTCAAACAGTGAAGTTTTTGTTTGATGTAATAAAATGAATAACACCTTACACCTAGGGCAATATTGTGATTTGTTACCTACCAAAGGGATGGTGGACATGACTAACGTTGATGAAGCTAAAGTGGAAGGCAACTCCTCAATATTACGTATTATCATAGTAGCCACAAAGTGACAAATGACTTAAAACAATGCTAATCAGTCATAATGATTATCTACTGACACTGAGTTTTGTAAATATAATGATATAAAACGAGCGACCTAGCGGCTGATATAGCTGCACTGTGTTATGTAGACAATAACTATTTTTGACACCTGTGTTGATAAAGAAGGTGGAACTCTTGATAGCTCATTTCAATGGCCAGAAAAAAAGGCAAAAATAGCTGCAAAAATACACAATTGGAGATTTCATCATAATTTGAACATATTACATTAAGGTCATCCCTAAGAACACGTCAACCAAAGCTATCTGGTGAGTAGTTTTTTGAGAATCAAATATTCTGACCAAAAATGGCAAAAATTGCCCCCAAAAGTACAAAATTTTAGATTTCTCCATAATTCAATATATCATATTAAAATAATCCCTTGGAACCTGTATACCAAATATCAAAGCTATCAGACATGCAGTTTTTGAGAAACAAACTTTTTGACCAAAAATGGCAAAAATTACCATAAAAATACAAAATTGCAGAGTTCATCATAATTTCAATATCTATCATTTAGTTCATCTGTAGGAACCTGTGTACCAAATTTCAAAGCTATCGATGAGTAATTTTGGGGAAACACATTTTTTGACCCAAAATATCAAAACATTGCCCCAAAAATACAAAATGGTATATTTCATCTTAATTTGAATATATCACATTTTGCTCATCCCTATAAACCTGTATACGAAATATCAAAGTTGTAAGACAAGCGGTTTTGATGAAACAAATGTTTTGACCGAAAATGACAAAAATTGCCTTAAAAAATACAAATATGCAAATTTCACCACGATTTGAACAAATCTAACTGAAGTCACTCTAAGTAAACTGCATATCAAATTTCAAACCAATCTCAGAGAAGATTTTTTACCAAAACCAGCAAAAATGCCCCCAAAATACAAATATGCAAATTTCACTAGGATTTGAACAATTTAAGTGAGGTCACCCAAAGTGAAATGCATATGAAATTTCAAAGCAATTGGACTTGCGGTTTTAGGGGAGAAGACGATTGTTGACGGATGACGACGATGACACGTAGAAAATCAGCCTATTTGATAAAGCTCTGTGTTGCTGACAGTGGAGCTAAAAATACCATGACAGGAAAAGAAATCTTAGTTTTTGTTGAGTTTGTAAATTCACTGCCCTACGAAAGAGTCATCAAATTAACCCAAGAGTAATTATGACCCTGGACTAAAATCACTGACCTTGGAATAGCAAGAGTCAAGTACGTATAAACAGTACTACCGGTAACATGCAACTCGAAACTAAAATACAAACTTTGTTCAAAGTTTCCTCAAGGACAATGTAAAAATATCTTCTAGAATAAAATTAAGAGACTATTGTGTCAATTTACCAATATTTGAAATTTAAAGTGGCTACTACTCCTGTTTTAATCTATGGAGAATATTCTGTTTTCAATGATTCCACAAAGACAGCATGTTAAAATTCAGCTTCTGGATATTTGCATATTTGAGGCACATTCTAGTTGAATGAAAACATTAATCCATACCTACACTAAGTTAACTTAGAATAACAGAATGGAGGGCTACATTACATGAAATTATCATCATTCTTGATCATAATTTGTGAAAATTTGAAAGCAATAATTATTTAAGTTACATGACAAACATTCTAGTGATGTAATTCTATCCACTGATCAGATACTATCAGCGTCACCTATTTTAGAAATCCTCATGTTCTAATGAAATGACTGAAAAAGCTTTGTTATGAAAGAACTGAAAAAGCTTTGTATTAGAATGGCTAATAACTGTATCCTATAAGACTTGTAAACTTCTGTCTAGCAAGACCTGATACATCACACAACTACATCTATCATTACATGTACAATATATCACTAATAACTGTATTTCATTTTATAACCAACTGACTGACTTATGAATTTGCTTCATTATTGTAATCAGAGAGACAAGAATTTCTGAATTCTTGTTGGTATCATTTTGAGCTCACTTGTACCGGTATGTTACTGTCTTGGATAAGGATATCCTGGGTGTGCTGGGTACGGTGTAGTTCCATATGGCTGGGTTGGATATGGAGGATTTCCATACTGTTGTTGCTGTGAATATGGCTGTGGTTGTCCTGGATACGGCTGTTGTTGTTGGGTTGGGTAATTCATCTGAGCATATGGATTGTATCCAGTAGGCATAGGTGGAGGGGTGTACCCTTGGTAACCATATGCTGGTGCATAGGCAGGAGGGGCAGATGCCCCTGCTTGAGGTTGTTGTGTTGGTGGTTGCGTTGGTGGTTGCGTTGGTGGTTGTGTTGATGGTGGTGGTGGTCTTGGTGGTGGCTGGCGACTTGACCCTTGATATGAAAGAGAAAAATTCTTCTTTTAGATTTCTGTTCATTTTAAAAATAAGCAGCCACCTTAAATAGTTTGGCTGTGATGAGATCTTTGTATGAAATTTATTTTATCAGCATAATGTGCAATAACAGCATAATTTCGAGTTAAACGACATTTACTAAAACATAGGGCTAAAGTCCCTGAAGCTACTATAGACATGGATACAAAATTAAGTATTTCCTAACTGTATGAAATTATCTCACTAGAGTCATGCTAGGGACCTGTAAACCAAATATTAAAGCTGTCTGACCAGTGGTTTTGAAAAAATAAACGACCCAACAGTTGACAGAGCTCTGCTGTGTTATGTAGAGAATAACTTTTTGTGACACATGTATTGATCAAGAAGGTGGATATCTTTGATAGCTCATTTCAGGATGGCCTGACAAAAATGGCAAAATTAGCTGCAAAAATACAGAATTGATGATTTCATAATTATTTCAATATATTACATTAAGATAAAGCCCCGGAACCTGTAAACAAATATCAAAGCTATCAGATGAGTAACTTTTGAGAAACAAATATTTTGACCAAAAATGGCAAAAATTTACCCAAAAATACAAACATTGATGATTTCATCAAATTTCAATATATCACACTAAGACAATCCCTAGGAACCTGTATCCCAAATATCAAAGGCATCAGATGAGTAGTTTTTGAGAAACACATTTTTTTGACCAAAAATGGCAAAAATTGCACCAAAAATACAAAATTGCAGATTTCGTCATATATTCAATATATCATATTAAGTTCATCTGCAGGAACCTGTATACCAAATATCAAAGCTGTCAGACGAGCGGTTTTGATGAAATAAAGTTTTGACCAACAAGTCATCGTTGATGACACAGTCCCCACTTGTTTTTGGGTACTTTGATTACAAGTCCTCAGAGAGGATAGAGTCCTCTTCATTAATTAGGTCTGTGATAAAAATACTTTGATACAGATGGCGCTCAATGGCCAAGAATGAGTTCCATGGTGATGAAAACATAAAACCAATGTAGGCCACCATCCTAAAGTTCATAAAATACCGCAATTATACCGTGTCGCTCAAATTTGATCAGAATTGGTACATACCAGTATGGGTACCAAAGATCAACAATAAATGTTGTTTATCTGTTCAGTGCAGGAAAATTCTACGTTGATGTTATGACAAATCAACAAGAAATATTTAAACCAGAAAAACAAGAATGACAAAAGTAATTAAGGTCTGAAACTTTAGGTACTGAAGGTCAACTTTAGCAACATGATATGCAAAACAGAAAGGCAGCTAGCCCCCCTTAGTTTGACCATAGACGGTCTTCCTCCCCTCTACTGACGGTCTTCCTCCCCTCTACTGTCTATGGTTTGAGCAGGTCTGTTAATATGTAACAGTTCATAAACAATGACAGGAAATGACTCAAGTCAGTGGAGTAAGATTGTTTCAAGCCTGTTTCAGAATTTCGCTTTTTCTTACCTCATTTGCACATTTTTGACACTGATGTGTTCATTTGAACAAATTCACATCTCAACCCCTACATCTACCTGTACACCAAATACTGAGACGGTAGCTTTGGCGGTATGGGAGCCTTTGTGTGTGACGGACATACATCCGCACATACCCACAAATATACAGACACTTAGACTCATCATATAAGCTCTTTTTGGTATTTATATATAAAACCAAATATGAGCTGAAAATGAGTCAACTAGGAATTAATCAACAGGATGTTGCAAAACATTTTTGCATACAATCCTTACTTAACAGATTATCACTGGTACCATATTTCATGAAGTTTGATGCAGTATTTACAAAACTATGAGATCAACATCTGTATCAAGTTTCATCAAATTTGACGTTGTATTAATTTGTGGCTATATCACTCTAATTAGGAAAGTTCATTACATATGCAATTACAAATTAATTAAAATGACACTGATAAATGTCTTTTTCAATGTTAAAGCAATGTGAGCTTAACATCTGTACAAAGTTTCATGAAATTTGGTGCAGTATTTCTTGACATATCAGCCTACTTACGAAACTTCAATAACTAACATGTTACTGCTACATGACGTAAAACAAATTGACCAGCATATGTATGAAATAGGTCAATGTCCTTGTACCAACTTTGAATGATACTGGTGGAAATATGTCTGCTCTGTACATTAGAAAATTGTAACAAAATCACCGCCATGCAGCGATATTTGATCTTACTGTTTAAAAAATCAACACGTATATGTATTACATAAGTCAATGTCCATGTACCAACTTTGAATAAGATCAGTTGAGACTTGCCAGAGTTATGGCTCTCGACATGAAACAACCACAACAAAATTGCCACCATGTGGCCATATTTGACCATCTCGTGAAACCAATCAACATACATATGTATTAATAAGTCAATGTCCTTGTACCAACTTTGAATATTAAAATTCGCTTGATACATGTCTGAGTTATGGTTCCGGACATGAAAAAATCGGGAAAAAAAATGGCCACACGGCGGCCATATTGGATTGTATCACAAAACAAATCAATGTGTATATGTATGACATAGGTCAATGTCCTTGTACTAAGTTTGAATAAAATTGGTGAATAAAATCATACGTGCCCAAAGGACGTGAACAAATTGTAACAAAATGGCTGCCATGCAGCCATATTGGATCATATCATGAAACAAATTGACGTACATATGTATGACATACTAAGGTCAATGTCATTGTACAAACTTTGAATAAAATCGGTTGAGATATGCCAGAGTATTATGGCTCTGTACATGAAAAAATCGTAACAAAATGGCCACACGGCAGCCATATTGGATAATATCACAAAACAAATTGACATGCATATCTATGACATTGGTCAATGTCCTTGTACCAACTTTGAAAAAATCGGTCGAAACATGTCTGAGTTATGGCTCTGTACATGACAAAATCATAATAAAATGGCTGCCAAGGGGCCATATTAGATTGTATCACAAAACAGATTGACGTGCATATGAATCACATAGGTCAATGTCCTTGTACCAACTTTGAATAAAATCAGTTGAAACATGTCTGAGTTATTGCTTTGTACATGAAAACATCGTAACAAAATGGCCGCACGGCAGCCATATTGGATCGTATCACAAAACAAATTGACATGCATATCTATGACATCGGTCAATGTCCTTGTACCAACTTTGAATAAAATCGGTTGAAACATGTCTGAGTTATGGCTTTGTACATGAAAAAATCGTAATAAAATGGCCGCCTGGTGGCCATATTGGATCGTATCACAAAACAAATTGACGTGCATATGTATGACATTGGTCAATGTCCTTGTACCAACTTTGAATAAAATCGGTTGAAACACGTCTGAGTTATGGCTTTGTACATGAAAAAATCGTAATAAAATGGCCGCCTGGCCATTGTACATGAAAAAATCGTAATAAAATGGCCGCCTGGCGGCCATATTGGATCGTATCACAAAACAAATTGACGTGCATCTGTATGACATATGAAGTAATCCTTGTACCAAGTTTGAATGATATCGCTCCTTGCATCTCTGAGATAACTGCGTGAACGGACGGACGGACAGACGGACGCACCCACTCATGGACGCACGCACGCACGGACATGACCAAACCTATAAGTCCCCCCGGACGGTGTCCGTGGACTAAAAATGACAGAAAACTTCCTTAAAAATACAGATTTGCATATTTCATCACAATTTGAACAAATCTAACTTGGGTTATCCCTAGGGACCTGTATACCAAATAACAAAGCTGTCTGACCAGCGGTTATGAAGAAGAAGACTTTTTACCAAAAACACTAATTTGCATATTTTCAACAGTACCAAAAAATTAAAAAAAGTAGTTTCTCAAAATCATCTTTTTCATCTACACAACAAATATCAAATCAGTAAGTACTGCAGTTCTCAAGATATTTGAGTGGACGGACGCCTCACAAACGGACATACATCTATCTATACATACATACATACATAATACATACATACATACAGACTGACGCTGGACACCGGATGGATACCCATCCCAATAGCTTCTATAGACTATAGTCTATAGTAGCTAAACAGTAATGTACACTTTGTAAATAGATTATAGCATGGGATGTGAACTGTATAGGATGTGAACTGTATTGGGTGTTAACTGTATGGGATGTGAACTGTATAGGGTGTGAACTGTATGGGATGTGAACTGTATGGGATATACTGTATGGGATGTGAACTGTATAGGATGTGAACTGTATAGGGTGTGAACTGTATGGGATGTGAACTGTATAGGGTGTGAACTGTATGGGGTGTGAACTGTATAGGGTGTGAACTGTATGGGATGTGAACTGTACGGGATATACTGTATGGGATGTGAACTGTATGGGATGTGAACTGTATGGGATGTGAACTGTATGGGATGTGAACTGTATAGGGTGTGAACTGTGTGGGATGTGAACTGTATGGATTGTGAACTGTATGGGATGTGAACTGTATAGGGTGTGAACTGTATATGGTGTGAACTGTATAGGGTGTGAAGTGTATAGGGTGTGAAGTGTATAGGGTGTGAACTGTATGGGATGTGAAGTGTATGGGATGTGAAGTGTATGGGATGTGAAGTGTATGGGATGTGAAGTGTATGGGATGTGAAGTGTATAGGGTGTGAACTGTATGGGATGTGAAGTGTATGGGATGTGAAGTGTATGGGATGTGAAGTGTATGGGATGTGAACTGTATGGGATGTGAACTATATAGGTTGTCAAATCAAACACAGAAACACATTTAATGATTTCCTGAAGCTTACGGACAAGTGCAGTAATCTGAATGGCATGCAAAGTGAATGTTATAGCAAGACTGTCTAATGAATGAGTTTACATGAAACAGTCACACTTTTCCAAATTGATACATTTATATTACCTTGACCTCCGTGATGACTTGGTACAGTTGGTGCTGTACCTGTGGGTTGGTTGACAATATTTTGTTGCAAGTCTTTCAGTAATTCCTCTTTTTCTGTTTTCCTTGCAAACACTAAATCACTGACTTTACTTTGATACCGGACTAGCAGTGGTGTCAGATCATTGTAGAACTGAAAAATATAATATCCAATTTTAATGAAAAACACTGAATTGTAATTCAATGTTTGGAACATATTGGCAAGTAAGTATTCAAATAAAACGGACGTGAAAAATGATTTTGAAATTGGCAATAGTGTTGTTAGGTATTCCAATAAAGCAGAAGTGGACAATGATTTTGAAATAGGCTACATTGTTGTTTCTGTTGAAGTGTCAATAAACCATATAAAATATTTTACCTTAATTCCTTCTCTGAGGTTACTGAGTAGTTCCATATAAGCATCATGGCCTGCTGCTAGTTGTTTTAAAACCTTTTCTCTTTGAATGGCCCCAGCATTGGATTGTTTTTCTTGACAAAACTTGTAATTAGCTCTCTGTTGAAAATTGTAAAGTAATAATCATCATGAATTTGTTATATAACTGAAGTACATTACTGCTAATGCTGTACGCCAAGCAACTACTGCTAAAAAAGTCATGTTTGCAAAAGAATTTGATGTTTGAAAATGTTGGATAAAGACACATCTCAGTTTAATGTTAAGTTCAACTTTTCAATCTTACAACACTGAAAGATCATCTGACAATATCTACACCATTGGAAATTATAATTACAGCGTTGTCAATAAAAGTAAATTTTGTGACATCCTACCCCAAGATTATTACTGGTAATACGGTATATCCGATTAGTCAGTACTGTGGCTCCATATGTTTTCCACATCTACATATTCACTGGCAAGGCAAAAACTATAAAATAATAGCAATAATGTACCCCTCACGGCCAATAACAGACAAAAGTAAACCTTGCACTCCATATAGTAGCGGTACTCAGCTTATATTTATATAACGGTTGCAATTTCAAAGGAAACAACAGACACAAACACTTGTTCACCTTCGTAAAAGTACATTGGTCGTCACGCTGCGCATGCTCTTGAGGGAGTCCCCCTGTTGAAAACATATCCAAGAACGCTGCATGAAGTTTGCCCTGTTGTGTGGTGCAAACGAGAATTCCGAGTACAGGTATCAAGCCAAGCGAAGGATCTTTCATAGGCCTTTTTGGCATGTGGGGTTATCTCATTTGAACGAGGATTCAGACCTACCTGGCAATAAGGGGGTACAACAACGAAGTTTGCTTAGCACCGGTAGGCCTACACTAGCTAGCCGTTGCATCAATGTCATGACTCTTGTACTTCACAAGATCTCTCCACACGTCCCTATGTGTAGCCGTGCAATTTTCCTGTCAAATGCGGCAAAAAACCCGCTTGTTTTATCCATTCTTTCCTGTCATTTGACTTTCTTGTCACGTATTACCAGAAAAAGTTAGCAATAGTGATCAATGGTGGGTCCTGGGCCAAGTTGTCGTGGAACCGGTATGTTGTGGGACCAGATTCTCTTATATCTGTGTATGTCAACGCGGTGACAGACTCCCTTATCGAAGCAACAGCATCTCCTGCTCTGCTTTGCCAATCATGGTCTTGAGTGAAATTTTGTGTGAAGCATTGTGCTTGTTGCTGGCCTAAATATATATACAATGTTGATCATTTTTAGTGATGTGTTTTTGCTGTACTGTACATAGCATTACGTACAACCAGCGTGACCGCGTGAGATCAAACCCCATTTTTTTCACCTTGACTGTGTAGTAACTAAACTGAGTGTATTGTCTCAATGTTCGTAACCTTACATGAGTTATAAATAGAAATGCACATCTGAAGTTCGTTTCCAATCTGAAAATTTTGTACAGAGGCACTAACAAAATGAGGGACTGCTCCCATCTCACTCCGATTGAAGTTGAGAAGACTTATGTTTACAAAAATGTATTTTATCAACAAATAAGTCGCGCATGCGCAGCGCGATGACCACTGCATTTTAAAGTTGAAATATGGATCAAAATTGTCAATTTTTTTCGTAAAACTAAAGCAATTAGACCATTCTACGTTGAAGTACTCTTCTTAGCTAAGCCTCTCAACAATCCCGGCATACAAATACGTTCATTTTGATACGTTGTAGCCGCCTAGAAAAGCTGTTTTGTACACAAACTTGCAAAACAAAAACATTCATTTGGCGTTTTCTGCTGTGCACATGACAAGTACCATCAAGATCGATGACGTCTCCATAGAATGCACGTTGGAAGGGCGATGTTGACACAATGACAGAACTTGACATAGGGAGGCCAACTGAAATTTTGAAATGTTCAATCTGCATTTTAATTAATGTAGTTTTTTAGATTTCAATGAGAGAAGCTAAACATTTTTTAATTTTCGAAATTGGATGAACGGTTACAATTTTATAGCTTTTTAAAACATTCACTTTTACTCTTTCTGTAGAAAGACAATACATATAATAACAATGGGAACAATGGGACAAAAATGAAGGAGTTTTAGCTGAAATTTACAGTAAATTTGCTGTAACTTGTTAATAAAACATCTTTTTGTACCAAATTTGGCATGGAGATAGATTTCAATGGCACACACAAATGTATCCTAAAATTACGCGATTACGATGATGGCCATATTGGATTATCCATGGCAACGGATGAACGACACTTAACGAGAAATGACAAAATGAAAATATTAAGCTCAAATGCATAAGTGATATATCAAATTGAAGGTCTTTTTGAGCTGATGACACTTTTGAATAGCTCTACTGCATTAAAACTACCTACAAAAAGTATTTTATCCAAATAAAGGCTTTCAAAACATCACCACTGGGGCCATGTGGAGTTTTGACATTATTTGGTAAAGGCTTCTTCAATTTTATCAGTTTCTGAACAATTTGAAACTTAGAATTTAATTTAAGGATTATTGGTTAAAACTATGTTCCAAAATTATTGATCATCTTTAAAATTCAGGAGTAAATTGAATGAGAAGTCGATGTTTGGAGGTGCTAAAAATTGCATACTTGTCATGGTAAAGTTATCAGCAACTAAGATGGTCTCATCATACCACCTGTCAGACATGCAAATTTCCTTTGTTACAAACATTTAAAAAAATCAATACCCTTTCTTTTGCCAACACAGATGCAACTTATTCCCTTAGTTTCCTTGAAAATATTGTGTATGGCTGTCAAAAATCTATGTCGACAAAATCACAAAATTGCTATCTCCTCTGCCCAAAAGGGATCGATCTTCTCATTATTCACCGTGAGAAATTAGAGAATTATGATTATCAAAACTATGGTCCCAGAATTTTGATATATGGACCGAGCTGTTCTGTGTACAGAAGAAATTTGCTCCAGTTCAATGAGTGATCTCCGTGTGTACGGATCATGGAGAATTGTGGGTAGCCTCACTTACTGTGAAGCGTGGTCAATATTTCCGTCAATAAATACGTGAGCTGTTCAAAATTTCTCATTTTTCTAGCAAAAATTCAAAAGAATAATAATAAACTGCGTACTAGAGGACGTTTCACTGAGAGTTGGTCGGGTTAGGTCTCGGAAAAATCGCTCTCAATTTTTTGTCTCGGATTTGGTCATATACACTGCCCTATGTTGGTGAAGAACCGTATATCGCGAGAAAGAGCGAGATCTGGGCTTTCAAATGAGTATTCGATGTAAGGGATGTTTTGATTGGCTCACCTTGAAAAATGCGTTTCAAAATCAGCAATGTAAATATTAGGTGCTGCCATGTTTCAGATCGCCGTTCCCGGTACCGTTTCTAGCACAATTTTGCAGTTTATTCAAAAAGTAAGTAGTTCATATAAAGAAATAAAAAACATATGAGAGAATAGCTGCAATTTTAATTTTTAGCCTCATGTATTTTTTTCCACAATTTTCTTTCCCGTTATCGATGTTTTCCAATTTTGAACATGACAAAGTCACTGGTGATTGAGTGTCAATTCAGCACGTCCTGGGCGACCTGTTGGCCTCCCTACTTAACATATATAATGTATATTTCATTGTAAATTTTGCCTTTGCCTAACTTTGGTAGCGTCACAATGTTACGGAAATAAACATATCGATATGATAAAGTACAGATCTACAAATGATCATGTGATTGATTTTTCTCACCCATCAGCGCCATGCTGTATGCACCTACTGTGCCGTGGTACGTTCAATCGAGCATGTATGTACAACAAGTCATTGACAATGATATAGTCCCCACTTGTAATAGGAGTATTAGTCTTGATGGGGCAGGGAAATGTGGTCATTAAGAAGTATCACTGGAGTGTATATGTTGAGATCTATGGGCACATAGGTCTATGTCGTTGTTCCCAATTTGAAACACATGAGGCATGTCTAAGTTATGGTTCTAAATCGGGAAAAAAGATCAGACCTCTAGCTGTATTGGCCAGCCAAGAAATACATATGTGCATAATAAATGAGGTACAAGATGTGACATCTTAAGGTCTAATATCCTATCAAAATTGAAGGGTATAGAACTTGTGGTTACTGAGTTATGCATATATATGTATAATCAAGGTCAAAGGTCATCGAGGTCACGTGACATTTTGAAAAAAAAAATTGTGTTGCTAATTAATCCCTATATGCCAAAAATCAGACCTCTAGCTCTATTCGCTTGCCCAGAATTAGATATGTGCATAATTAATGAGGTAAAGCGTGTGTTGTCATAAGGTCTCCCATCCTACTAAATATAAAGGACATAGCACTTGTGGTTACTTATTTATTGACATAAACGTATATTTTAGGTAAAAAGTCATCGAGGTCACATGACATTTTGTCAAAAAACTTCTATCCTATAGTTATCCCTATATACCAAAAATCAGACATCCAGCTCTATTAGCTTGCTCAGAATTAGATATGTGCATAATTAATGAGGTACAGTATGTGGCGTCATAAGGTCTCCCATCATACCAAATATGAAGGGTATGGCATTTGTGGTTACTGAGTTATGGACAAATATGTATATTTGAGGTCAAAGGTCATTTAAATAAAGTAAACACTGTGTCACTCACCTCAATATTTGTACTTCATTTCAATAAAGTAAACACCGTGTCACTCACCTCAATATTTGTACTTCATTTAAATAAAGTAAACACCGTGTCACTCACCTCAATATTTGTACTTCATTTAAATAAAGTTAACACCGTGTCACTAACCTCAATATTTGTACTTCATTTCAATAAAGTAAACACTGTCACTCACCTCAATATTTGTACTTCATTTAAATAAAGTTAACACCGTGTCACTCACCTCAATATTTGCCAGAAGTCTATCTTGTCTGTCAATGTTTTCATTAACTTGGTCTATCAGTGTCTGGTAGGTTTCATCAAGTTTTTTGTTTGACATTGTCTCTTCATCAATCACGCCATCAGCTGTCAATGCTGATAGGAATTCTGATTCTGAAACAGTCCAGAGATTTTCATAGAATTGGAACATAGCCAATGGTGACTATATCAACACTTCTTTTAGTTTACATACTTGTATAGATCAACTATCAATTCCTCATTTTCTGTTTATTGTACTTGTTAAGGTGTAAATGGTGACTTATAAGTCCATAGGGCTGGGCAACCTGAGAGTTGCAGGTCACAATAATAAATAAATACTACTACTACTACTACTACTACTACAGAAAATATTGCCATTAATAAAAATACTGTCAATGACGCTGTACCTTCTCTAATGTGTGGCCAGGTCAGGGAATTGGTTGTTGGCATGGAGTTGTTGGCAAATGGTTGATGATGTAGGGGTATGAGGTGCGATGTGGACCCAAAGAACCCAAAAGATGATTAAATATATCAATCAAAATAATTCTAAGCTACAGTATAAACTGCCTAATGATAGTTCAATGTGGAAAAAAGTTAAATAATTCAGAAATAAGAATTAACAGTCCAAAATAGTAATGACACACTTCCCTGCTGACCTGAGTGTATGTGAAATACACAACCTGGCATCTGTAAATTAAATGTATACCAAGTGAACATTTTAAGTCACTTTTAACTGTTTTTAATGCAATGTCCAAAAGAGTCCTATGAAAATGATGAAAAACGCTTATCTGGTCTTGTGTTTGTAAAACCTCATGGCTGATAATTGTCATAGTATTGAAAAAAATTAAAAGTGAAGAAATTACTGATTTTAATAGGCATATTTTCCTTGAAATACATGACCCTGTAAAGAATATATGCTAAAAGTGTTTAAAAGTAAATTTCTTTTCAAAAAATAATTTAATCTGTGACCAAAGGATTTTTATTCTTTGAGTTTACAAATTCAAACATTGCAATTTGTTCAATCATCTTGTGCAGTGCAAAATTTATATAATGACTGAACAATAAAAAAAATTTGGCAGATTTAGTCTTTGTGAAGTAAAATTATGGGTTGACATCACGATAACTGTTAATCTGTTTGAAGTACTAATATACTATAATTGAAAAAAGAAAAGTTCATGCAGAAACGGTAAAATATATTGTCAGCAATGTAGAGTTAATTTTGACTTTACATCAAAATATGCCTTTGCTGGATACCAAATATATAGGGCGAAATATTAAAATCAGCCATGTTCAGCAAAATCCACACAACAGCATTGATCCTTTTCTAATTTGATTTGATTTGCTTATGTTATCTTTGTATGACAGTCAGTACAATATGGAACTTGAACACAACACAGTGAATAAGTATGCTGTAAATGAAATGGTGTGGCTGCATCCACATGCAGCAATAGGAGTGCCTTTGTCTCTCACCCCTCATTTCCAACCTGTCCCATCCCTGAAAAAATAGCTTGGTCTTATATTTATAATGTTAATAATTTCTGTATTTGTTAAAATGTGCGCATCTCAAAAACTTTTGATCATAAACATTTTCATTTTTTTTTATGGCTGACCAGTCAGTTAACCAGTTTATTTGAATATTTGCGCATTTGACATTTTCAGAATACCCTCTCATTCAATTTGTCATTTTCTAAAAGTTAAAATGCTCCTTTGTGTGGTCAAGCTTTCCACAAGCATCAAATGCGGTATTTCATATAGGAAGGTCTGCCTCTAGAGGGCGGACATCATGAACGGTGTTTGTTAGTTATTTCCTCCACATATTAAAACTTCTGATTGTACTGGATTGTACTGTAAACATTGAACATGGCCGACGTCCGATTTTCCTATCTAAAACTTTCACTCATTTTCGTTCATATGACTCTGAAACTCCAGGAAACGATTGGGAAGAAAGAGTTATCTTGAAATATTGAGGTACTCGCCGATATTTTGCAAAATTAAATGAGAAAAAATGCTACGAAAATGCCGACAGGCTTACACAATGACCGTTTTCAAACTCAGAGGCATAGCATATGATTATCTGCAGATTATGCAACAGGCCAATATCACGTGAGGCCATGAGGGGATATCCACGCAACTCAGTACCAAACACTAGCGCACACAGAGTGAGCAAACACAAATTGAGTACCCCTAACGTCAGCTCAGTAGTCTGTAATAGATCGTAGTCAGCTAAGAAACCTTGGAGAAAGGCTTAACACTGTGGCTAGGCCGCTAAGTCCCTTGATTTTTGTCACAGCTCAAAATCGTTCTCCTACATCTCAACCTGAACCATGAACACCCCCACCAGTTTATGATATGCCCCATCACAATGGCATGACGTCAACGGATCTTGACAGACGGAAGTAGTAGTTGACAGATGGAAGTAGAAGTTGACACCAGCATACTGGTTTTCAAATCTTATACCTTCTCCGTCTATAAATAGACACGAGAAGGTAAAAATGGGGTTCAATACCATGTGACAATATTACAAATAGATCAGGAGAAACTGCATAAATTTTCACTTTTTACAACACTTAGAAATCTTTGATATTAGAACATTCTCACTGAGACAACAGAATTGCCATCGAATTGTACTATTAGATCATTTGCATATCAGTCATTCTGTCAACTTTGATCAAACAAACTTGCAGACTACAGAACAGTGAATGAGTATTCAGTGAAGAATTTGGTCTTTTTTCATCCTTTCCATTATTCAGTTGGCTCATTTGCATATTACTCTATACATATAACTGATCAATTTAAATTGAAATTATCTTAAATTTGCATCAAAACATGAATATTTCAGCAATGTTTCAAATTCCTTAGGCCAGTAACTTATGAGTCTGCAATTTTTGACCATTTTCCACATTTATTTGCTCATTTTAGTACATGTCATTTATTCAACATGCATATCTACCAACTATTGAAGTCATAGCTGTCGAACAATTTGGATTTAAATTATTTAAAAAATTTCATAGATTTATTTTGTTCATTTGCATAATAGTCATCTTAAAAACACTATTTGCACACAATTAAATTTGCATCACAATGGGAATATGTCTACTAATTTCAAAGCCTTATGGTCCATAGTTTTTGAGCTTGTAATTTCTGACTATTTTTCACATTTTTATTGCTTATTTCCATATCAGTCATTCTACCAACTTTGGTTTGAACAAATTATTAAGTAACTACTCAAGTCATACAGAAATAATTTCTAATAAGTTTTTAATTGTTCTTATTTACATACTAATCATGTGAAAACTTGATTTGAACAAACATAAATATGTATCCAAATAGGAAGAGTAACTAGTTTCAAAGTTTAGGATTTTTTGACAATTATTTACACTTATTTTGACCATTCACATAATTATCAAGCAACAATCTCGAAGAAGCTAGGCCTTGCAGCCCAGTAGAACTATTCTCACAAAATTTCAAAAGTCTATGTTCTGTAGTTTTGATGTTTAAGATTATCCATCATTTCTGCATTCAGTTTGATCATTTGCATATTTTCAGAGCTATGACGTTAAGGATCTTGAAAATTCTATCCTTAACCCAGCACACTTGTACACAGCAAATTTAAAGCTGATAAGTGCCACTGCTTTTGAGAAAACTGAGTGGACAAACAATGGCATATACACTTACACATAAATACATACATATATACATACATAAAAACATACATACATACAGACAGACAGACAGACATACATACATGCATACGTTCATACATACATACAGCATACATACATACAGCATATATACATACATACATGTATACATACATATATACATACAGCATACAGACAGATGATACAGGTAGTTTTCAATTGGGTTTGAACCCACAAAATACGGCATGTATACTTGATAGCTACTACCCTAATAGCTTCTTTTATCATGGCAACTGAAAGCTAAAAAATGCAAAACAACAAGGATGGCAAGCATGAAACAATGATAGAAGAGTTTGTGACAATGTTTGCTAAGGGACCGTCTCAGATTGTCGCAGAAGTTCAAAAAGCGAAATTTATTCGTTTAGGGGGGGAGGGGGTTTGACCTCCATTCAATTAGTGAACTTCACTTTCGCACTTTTATTTTGTGATCACAAGTTTTCGTGTGTTTATTTTAAATTAAAGAAAAACTGCACACTCGTGCCAACAAATTTGTAACTGTTTCCATCTCGTTTGTGCCCCAAACACAATTTACCGATAGGAACATTGTATCCTAAACGTTTCATTCATCAAATTATACAAAGACAAAAAGTATCATTTTTTTAAAAAAGTGCTATTTATAAGCGTCTGCTCTAACCACTAGATGTCTTTATTCTCACTTGTTATGCACCTGGTCATAGTCGTTTTAATATGATTGAACATGCCTGGGCCCCCTTGTCAAAGTTTCTCGTTTATTTACCGCCCCTACCAAGTACAAATTGCGTGTTCACAAAGACAAAGAACAGTACAAGAGATGCAAAAAGGGAAAGTAAAATAAAATGAAACTTTTATGCGGTAAAATGCCCTGTTAGTACTCAAATCTGATCGATTACTTTAATTGTAATGTGGCAAGGGGAATACGTCTTTAGTAGCTATAGAAAAATGCAACATTGTACTCTCAGGCGGACATGAACATTTCGCACTTTTGAAGTTTCGTTTAGGGGGAGGGGGGAGGGGGTTTTGATCTAAACGAAGAAATTTCGTTTCTTGAACTTCTGCGACAATCTGAGACGGTTCCTAAGAGAAAGTCAGTTTTGACAAATCCACCACACTTTCAAACCCTCTGCCACAGATATCATTTAACTTTCAGTAGTTGCACTTTTTACTTTGAAGTGTCGACAGTAACGAATAATTGCTATGGTAACAACTACATGAATGATTTTAAACCCAAGTATGGTTTGTCATGGTGACTGGTCTGCATGAAATAAGATAATGTGTTTGTAGGATTTGAATTAGAATGGCTACACTGTTGTAAACTGACTTAAATAAGGACTGTTGGAACCTGACTTGATCAAGCTACTTACTCATATTCACAGTAGCATCTTTCAGTTCTTGTTCAATGACGTTTCTTTCTGCTTTCAGTGTTTCAACTTCTTCCATCAACAGTTTCAGCTCACTGACTGCAGCACTGCCTTGAGCCGTTGCAGTAGCACCAGCTGCAGGTATACCACTGGCTATTTCACTCTGATCAAAAAATTACAAATAAACAGACAAGAATTTGGAATACACTATTTAACAGTCAACATTTTGGACACAAAAACTGAAAGAGAACAACTTGGTTATTCTATTCATATTTACATGTGTATATACTATAAAAAACCAGTCTGTCAACTTATGACTCACGGTTGAGTGACAGCAATGGTTCATGGTGCAACCTATCTCAAAGGTTCTGGGCTTTTATTTTACTTTGACCAGGAAAGTTCTTTTGATTGATCTTGTGGACAAAGAAAGTGAATTTGTTCAGCTGTTTTATGTCAGTTTTCTTAAATGTTCATAAAATGCACAGCTTGTTCATTTTTATATCCACTGAATGGCTTTATCTGAGGTTTTTCCTAAGTTATTTCCACCTAAAAGTTCACACAACAGACAGATAAAACTTCATATCACCAGACGCATCAAACAGATAAAACTTCACATCACCTGACATATCAAACAGATACAATTATATATCACCTAACACAACCGACAGATAAAACTTCATATTGCCTGACAAGAATATTTTTCACCTCTTGGCACAGTGAGACACAGTAGGTGTAAGCTGATTTGACAGCTGAACAAACAGACTTTTAGCAAATATATATTGCTTGTTTTATTTTACAACATATTCACTGTAACTCCATTGACCCTTTGAGCACCAAAGTCAATTTTGTCGCCTTTACAGAATATAACTCAGTCAAATTTTTTCTGACTTTTGCCAAAATTTTGATAAAGAACTGTAGCTGAGGAAATGGTCCATTTGGTCAAAAATTATCAAAAAAGTTACAGAAAAATTAATAAAATTTGGTAAAATTTTGCACTAAAATTTCGGTGGGAAAAATTACAGCACTGAAAGGGTTAACTTCTCAGATGAAACAGACGTTTCAAATACTCTAATTTACTCAATTTCTTAGATAGTAAGGCTCGAGATATTTTCTTCAAATAAGAAATTTTTGCTTAGCCACTTGTTTGAACCAGAAACCATGATCTGTGAAATACACTTTGGTTTTACATTTTTTACTAAAAAATAGTGACAACATCACTGTTCGCTCCCATATAGTTATCAAAATAAGTCAACAATTGTATGAAACATGGACATACATATACAGACAGACTGACATACACAGACTGGCACAGAGTGATGACATTGACCCCAAGTGTGCCTTGGCCCATGGACAGTGATAAAGATATAACAAACAGCTGAATGTAATGATAAAATAGTTAAGTATAGGCCTATACAGGCACTGAGAGTGAATATGTTACAGCAATTTGATTAGTTTCTTTTCCTTTTCTACTTATGTATTGACAAATATGTTATCTTTTACAAGCACACAGCAAACTGTTCTTGATTTTTCATTGACAATAATTGACATAGAGTGAAATACATAACATGTAACCAATGTTTACATGTTGCCCATACACCAGATACATGGAGAGATTTCAACATAATCATTAGCTCAGAAACCCTACAGGGAAGAGTAAACATTTTTTTTTCCAGAACAGCTGGTGCATCCACATCTGGAACAACTTACAAACTTAACCAATTACACAAGGATGATGACACAAGAGATAAAGTTAAGAAATTTAACTGTGGTGAACTTGACTATTCCTTTCAAATCCTTACCTAACTTGACATCTTAAACCAAAATACACTGCATGGTTAATTGCATTCAAAAATACATCAGGCTTGACCATTTGATAAGGGGGGGGGGGGGGGTCTAGAAGATTGATGAGGTACATTATCTTTTTTCCGATCCATTGTACATTCTTTTTTCCACACTCTCCCACCTTTTCTTTTTATCACACCTTCTCTGGCTGATTTTTTATTGACATTTGTTTGGAATTCTTTCAAAATCTGCCAGGGTTTTTGACCAAAAAAGGTAAAACTTGCCCCCAAAATAAAAAAATTGCCAGTTTCAACATACCTTCAATACATTATATCAAGATTAATCTTAGATACCTGTATTCCAAATATCATAGCTATCACATCAGTAGTTTTTGGATAAAAAATTTTTTCATCAAAAATTGGAAAAATTGCCCCAAAATTACAAATATGACAATATCAATACAATTTGTACAAGCATGACTGAGGTTATCCTGAGGAACATGAATATTAACTTTCAGAGCAATCAGACGAGAGATTTCAGAGAACAAGATTTTTTGACTAAAAACGGGAAAAAATACCCTAAAAATACAAAAATGCAAATTTCACCCCAATTTTTGCACACATAATTTAGGATACCTAAGGAATCAGCATACTAAGTTTCAACCAAATCTGACCAATGCTTACTGAGTTTTAGCCATTTGCAGGATTTTTCCTTTTTTCCCCTCATTTGCATATTTTTGGCACGGACATGTTCATTTGAACAAATTCACATCTCCAGCCCTAGGTTCACCTGTACACCAAATACTAAGATAGTAGGTGCTGCAGTTTAGGAGTTTTTGTCGTGGACAGACATACATACATACATACTTACATACATACAGACGACATTTTGCCACCTTATAAGAATACCTCCCATTTGCATATACATATGCATATATGGGAGCTAAAAATCGCACCAAAATTACAGTATTGCAAATTTCACAAGATTTGTATAAAACTGAATCATCCCATACGGACCTTCAAACTCTAAAGTGGTCTGACGAGCGATTTCAGAGATTATTTTTAACAAATGGAGAAATTTGCCCCAATAATACAAATTTCGACACAATTTGAACAAACCTGACTGAAGTCAATCCAAGGAACCTCCATAACAAGTTTCAAACCAATCAGACAAACGGTTTCAGAGAAAAAGAATATCTAACCAAACAGGATATTGATCCCAAATTTTACCAGTTTGACAAAATCTGACTAAGGGCATCTAAAGAACCCCAACGTTAAATTTCAAAGCAACTGGACCAAAAATTCAAAAATTTGCCCACAGTACAAAATGCAAAATAATGACACATTTTTAACAAATTTCATGAAGGCCACCCTATGAAACCAGCATATAATATTGAAAAGCAATTGGACCAGCGGTTTTGGAGAACAATCTTGGAATGTGAAAAGTTGACAATAAAAGACTAACATAAAGACGTAAAACTTACCTCTGACTTTGAAAGTAATATAATGGCTTCTCTATGAGTGTTGTATTTCTCTTTTACAACATGATCTGCTTGGATTGCGTTGTCAAGAATTCCCTTATACTTGGCAGCTTCAGTTCTTAGAGGACCAGTTAATTTTTCTGATGGTAATCTTGTCCATCGTTCTTTGAACTGGGATCTCATCTGTTCATCTGATCTTTGTTCTTCATCCAGGATATGTACAGCCTGCATCAATGAAAAATAATGCAACAATATTCCGTGACTTCATATGCTGTAGAAATTGAAACAACCAGCCAGTTTGAATCAATCTCATTGCCAAGCTCAAAGGGGGTGGGTTGTCGGAACTGCATCTATATGACTTTCTTGTTTAAAATGTATCTCATGCACGATATCCAGATGCCTACCGGTACATGTAACATTTAAATTTTAAGATGTTCACTATATAAAAATGCTTCAACTTTCATCATTTGTGAAATGTTAGTTCGGTAAAAGTGTTAACATTGGTCATATGGATCCCATACCACCTTTGACATATGGATCCCATACCACCTTTGAGTGCGGTTCCAATGACACCCCCCCCTCCTTAACAAACCTTGGCTTGGCTTGGCTCCCCTACTTTAAACAAACCATGGCTTGTGGTGTTTCACTGACATAACAGGCAAAACTTTGATGAGATTTTAGTCTGAACTTAAAAACAATGCTTGAATTTATAACAAGCGACCTAGCGGCCGTTATAGCTCTGCTGTGTTTATGTAGAGAATAACTATTTTTGACACATGTTGATGAAGGTGGAAATCTTTGATAGCTCATTTCAGTGGCCAGAAAAAAATGGCTAAAATAGCTGCAAAATTATACACTTGAAGATTTCATCATAATTTGAATATATCACATCGGATCATTCCTAAGAACATGTCCACCAAAGCTATCAGACCAGTACTTTTTGAGAAACACAGTTTTTAAACAAAAATGGCAATAATTGCCCCTTAAAAATAAAAATTGCAGATTTTACCATAATTTCAATACATCACATATTACAATAATCCCTTGGAACCTGTATACCAAATATCAAAGCTATCGACTTGCAGTTTTTGAGAAACAAATTTTTTGAACAAAAATGGCAAAAATTGGCCCAAAATTACAACATTGCAGATATCATCATAATTTCAATAAATACCATTAAGAGTATCTGTAGGAACCTGTATACCAAATTGCCAAGCTATCAGATGAGTAATTTTGGAAATACACATCTTTTGACCAAAAAATGGCAAAAATTGCCCCAAAATACAAAATTACACATTTCATCAGAAATTCAATATATATTACTGAGTTCATATATATAGAAACCTGTATACAAAATTTCAAAGCTATCAGACCAGTTCTTTTTGAATAACATATTTTTTGACTAAAATGGCAAAAACTGCCCCAAAAATACAAAATTGCAGATTTCATCATAATTTCAATAAATATCATTAAGTTCATCAGTAGGAACCTGTATACCAAATTTCACAGCTGCAGATGAGTAATTTTGGAAATACACATTTTTTGACAAAAAAATGGCAAAAATTGCCCCAAAAATACAAAATTACACATCTCATCAGAAATTCAATATATATTACTTAGTTCATGTATATAGAAACCTGTATACAAAATTTCAAAGCTATCAGACCAGTATTTTTTGAGAAACATATTTTTTTACCAAATATGGCAAAAATTGCCTTAAAAATATAAATTTGCATATTTCTGCACAATTTGAAGAAATCTGAAATAGATCATCCCTAGGGACCTATGTACCAAATATCAAAGCTATCTGACCAGTAGTTTTGAAGAATAAGATTTTTAAAGATTTTTTTACCAAAAACGACAAATATTGCCTTAAAAATACAAATATGCAAATTTCACCACGATTTGAATAAACTTAAGTGTGGACACCCCAAGTGAACTGCATGTAAAATTTTAAAGCAATCGGACTTGTGGCTTTAGAGGAGAAGGCAATTGTTGACGGACGACGACGGACGACAACGGACAACAACGACGGAAAATCAACCTATATGATAAGCTCCGCGTCACTGACAGCGGAGCTAACAAACTTGATTTGATGTTGTGTCATCTCAAGGAAAGTAATACAAACTATGAAACCAAAATCATTAACCTCTTATGTGTTCTTACTTGCCAATTGTATTGAATTGATCAACAATTTCAATTAACAACCAAATTTTGAATATGTCACTGCAACTCTAATGATCACACAGCAGCACTGAGTTGTTGAAGTGGCAGCAAAGTTTCTTAAAGCTACTCTCTATTCTTGGACATGTCCCATGATTTTTAGAGATGCCTGTATTTAAAATCAGTTACCACAACACAGTTTTTTCATACACAGCAAACAATTACTTGAATGTCATCTCAATCTGATTACACGCATACCGCATGAAAAGGTTACATTTCTAGCATCTTTTTCAGCATATAGAAAGTGTTGAAATTGCTGATTTCAGGCAGACTGGCAACGGCTTCTTCAGGAGCCTGTGGGCACCTTTGGACTACAAAGAGTTTGTGACAAGACAACTATGGGGTTTTTCTAGATCTCAGTTCAGGATTGGAGAGCAAGATAAAGTGACAAGATAACTACGGAGGTTTTCTAGATATGAGTCCAGGATTCAAGTGCACACTAATATTAGCATACACAGATTGGTAATCTGCCACAAAAATATAAAATATGAGAGGTTGTCATGGAATCAAGGCCTGATGAAAATGCTAATTAATTTGTCAGATACAGGCTAGTTGGCGTAGAACCATCACCCCTTCCCATAAAACGATCAAATTGTATCTGACATCCACCTTTTCACACAGCAGTTTAGAGTTGTATACTACCAGTATTACATGTATTACAAACTTCATCATTACCATTGGTGAAAGAACATTGAGAGTCCAGAACAAAATAAGTGCATTCTTCCTTTCAATGTTCAGTTCAAAGATACGCTTCCATTGTTTACCTCATCTAGAATTTCTTTGTTCCTTGTTAACAATTCTGGCAATTCACTCATCATTTTATCCAGAGCTTGAAGTCCACCCTCATCTTGAATACGTTTTGCCTTTTCTAACACAGAGGGCGGTACAGCTGTACCACTCATATCTTCTATTGCAGCTGGTAAATTGAATGTTGTCAACACACTGAAAAACACATGACATGTATCAACTAAAGATTCATAAACACTCTTCTGTTACAAGATAATTTAAATTCCAATCCACAAATCCAGCCACCATCACATCCACAAATCCAGCCACCATCACAATCCACAAATCCAGCCACCATCACAATCCACAAATCCAGCCACCATCACATCCACAAATCCAGCCACCATCACATCCACAAATCCAGCCACCATCACATCCACAAATCCAGCCACCATCACAATCCACAAATCCATCCACAAATCCAGCCACCATCACAATCCACAAATCCAGCCACCATCACAATCCACAAATCCAGCCACCATCACAATCCACAAATCCAGCCACCATCACAATCCACAAATCCAGCCACCATCACAATCCACAAATCCATCCACAAATCCAGCCACCATCACAATCCACAAATCCAGCCACCATCACAATCCATAAATCCAGCCACCATCACAATCCACAAATCCACCACCATCACAATCCACAAATCCATCCACAAATGCAGCCACCATCACAATCCATAAATCCAGCCACCATCACAATCCATAAATCCAGCCACCATCACAATCCACAAATCCAGCCACCATCACAATCCATAAATCCAGCCACCATCACAATCCACAAATCCAGCCACCATCACAATCCATAAATCCAGCCACCATCACAATCCACAAATCCAGCCACTATCACAATCCATAAATCCAGCCACCATCACATCCACAAATCCAGCCACTATCACAATCCATAAATCCAGCCACTATCACATCCACAAATCCAGCCATCATCACATCCACAATCCAGCCACCATCACATCCACAAATCCAGCCACCATCACAATCCACAAATCCAGCCACCATCACATCCATAAATCCAGCCACCATCACAATCCACAAATCCAGCCACCATCACAATCCATAAATCCAGCCACAATCACAATCCACAAATCCAGCCACTATCACAATCCACAAATCCAGCCACCATCACATCCACAAATCCAGCCACCATCACATCCACAAATCCAGCCACTATCACAATCCACAAATCCAGCCACTATCACATCCACAAATCCAGCCACCATCACATCCACAAATCCACCCACCATCACATCCACAAATCCACCCACCATCACATCCACAAATCCAGCCACCATCACAATCCATAAATCCAGCCACCATCACAATCCACAAATCCAGCCACCATCACAATCCACAAATCCAGCCACCATCACAATCCATAAATCCAGCCACCATCACAATCCACAAATCCAGCCACCATCACAATCCATAAATCCAGCCACCATCACAATCCACAAATCCAGCCACTATCACAATCCATAAATCCAGCCACCATCACATCCACAAATCCAGCCACCATCACAATCCACAAATCCAGCCACTATCACAATCCATAAATCCAGCCACCATCACATCCACAAATCCACCAGCCACCATCACATCCACAAATCCAGCCACTATCACAATCCATAAATCCAGCCACTATCACATCCACAAATCCAGCCATCATCACATCCACAATCCAGCCACCATCACAATCCATAAATCCAGCCACCATCACAATCCATAAATCCAGCCATCATCACATCCACAAATCCAGCCACCATCACATCCACAAATCCAGCCACCATCACAATCCATAAATCCAGCCACCATCACAATCCATAAATCCAGCCACCATCACAATCCATAAATCCAGCCACCATCACAATCCATAAATCCAGCCACCATCACAATCCATAAATCCAGCCACCATCACAATCCACAAACACAGCCACCATCACAATCCATAAATCCAGCCACTATCACAATCCATAAATCCAGCCACCATCACAATCCACAAATCCAGCCACCATCACAATCCATAAATCCAGCCACCATCACAATCCACAAATCCAGCCACAATCACATCCACAAATCCAGCCACTATCACATCCACAAATCCAGCCACCATCACAATCCATAAATCCAGCCACCATCACATCCACAAATCCAGCCACCATCACATCCACAAATCCACCCACCATCACATCCACAAATCCAGCCACTATCACATCCACAAATCCAGCCACTATCACATCCACAAATCCATCCACAAATCCAGCCACCATCACATCCACAAATCCAGCCACCATCACAATCCACAAATCCAGCCACTATCACATCCACAAATCCAGCCACCATCACATCCACAAATCCATCCATAAATCCAGCCACCATCACATCCACAAATCCAGCCACCATCACATCCACAAATCCAGCCACTATCACATCCACAAATCCAGCCACCATCACATCCACAAATCCAGCCACCATCACAATCCACAAATCCAGCCACCATCACATCCACAAATCCAGCCACCATCACAATCCACAAATCCAGCCACCATCACAATCCACAAATCCAGCCACCATCACAATCCATAAATCCAGCCACCATCACATCCACAAATCCAGCCACTATTACATCCACAAACACAGCAAACAGCATATCCACCACATTTCAACAAAATTTGTTGGAGCATACAAGAGTGATGGCACTGGATGCATAAACCCACAGACACATGCACAGATGTATGGACACATGGATAGACTGACAGATTGAGACAGACAAATGCAGACACACATCTAGACATATGGAGGGACTTACAGATTGAGGGACTTAAACATGGAGGGACTGATATATGGAGGGACTGATATACCAGGTATGGGGGACTGATATATGGAGCAACTAATAGATGGAATCAAATTTACCAGTCAGTCCTCAGGATTTTAAGAGTTAATCTATTTTTATCAAAAATGGAAAAATTATGGTTTGTCGTTCAGCTTTAAAATATTTAAAAAATACAAATTTACCCACCTATTCAACAATTCTGTTTTTGACCTTAGTTTTCCAACTTCCCTGTTTACAATTTCAGATTTCCTTCCATCAAATGACATCAGTGATTGGTGTACTATTAATGGCACCAGGTTTTCAAATAAATCTGAAATTATATAAAATGTTGAAATTAATAAAAATCTTGATATTGTAATAAACTGTTCCTAATCTGTGAAGCGTTTACAAATGGGATTTGCATCAGTTTAATTCAGAGACCATATTCAATAGAAACATGCATTCATTTTCTCCAGACGAATAAGCAACAACACTGTTCAGCTACATCGGTCTTTTTTGACTTTGGTTTCCTTGGAGACCGCAAATTCATTACTATAATGCAAGAATAGACAGAGACAGATATGATACTGACAATGTCTGGAAGTTTTTAACCCTTTTCCTTCCAAGTCCATATTTCACCATCAGGTCAAAATGGTTAAAATTATATGAAACACAACATATTCCATATGGTGTATTTTACATAAAACTATACATTTGAAGGCTGTTGCAAACATAAATACTGTAAACTTGATTTTTTTGGACTAAAGATGCTATAACATACCAAGCCAAGCATGTGAAAATACGTCATGTTTTGGCTCAATACCGCATTTTACTGACTTGGCTGATGGGGAAGTAATAGTCTTAATAGTGTCTGGCAGAAAAAGGGTTAAAGAAACTGTGCTTTTCACAAATGTTGATTATTAAATAATAGTTTTATCAAAGGATTCATTCTATCTGTAACTTTTGATCAGTTTTTTCACTTTTTTGTTCTGTATCTAATTGTAAATTCTTGTTTTGCTTTCTATATAATTGTAAATTCTTGTTTTGTTTTCTATATAACTGTAAATTCTTGTTCCACTCCCCAAAAGCACATTGAGTTTAGCTTTACATATACAATGCACTGTTCTTGTTCACATTTGAATTCTAGCCCTGATTAGAATTCACTATAGATCAACAAAAACAATGTAGTCTACACTTGTACATGTTGAGACAAGCTGAACACTGTCTGTCTAAACATGTTTACGGAGAAGAACAAGCAACTGCAGTTGAAATTAAAGACCAAAATAGTAAAACGAGCGACCTAGTGGCCGATATAGCTCCGCTGTGTTTATGTAGAGAATAAATATTTTTGACACATGTTGATGAAGAAGGTGGAAATCTTTGATAGCTAAATGCAGTGGCCAGAAAAAAGTAGCTAAAATAGCTGCAAAAATACACAATCGAAGATTTCATCATACTTTGAATATATCACATGGGATCATCCCTAAGAACATGTCAACCAAAGCTATCTCATGAGTAATTTTTTGGAGAATAAAATTTTCTGACCAAGAATGGCAACAATTGCCCCCAAAAATAAAATTTGCAGATTTCATCATAATTTCAAAAGATCAAATTTAGTTCATCTATAGAAACCTGTATACCAATTTCAAAACTGTTAGAGCAGTTATGTTATGCTATGTTATATCAATTTATTAAAGTGTCATGTGTGGTCTTAAACAGCTTGGTTGCCTCACCCAGCCCCAAGGGCTTACAAGACACAAAAAAAAAAATGGAAAAATTGACCCAAAAATTCAAAATTGCAGATTTCATCATAATTTCAATAAATATTATTTAGTTCATCTATAGAAACCTGCATACCAAATTTCAAAGCTATCAGATGAGTAGTTTTGGAAATACACATTTTTTGACCAAATATGGCAAAAATTGCCCCAAAAATACAAAATTACAGATTTCATCAGAAATTCCATATATATTACTAAGCTCATCTGTAGAAACCTGTATACCAAATTGCAAAGCTATCAGACCAGTACTTTATGAGAAACACATTTTTTGACCAAAAATGGCAAAAATTGCCCAAAATTACAAAATTGCAGATTTCATCATAATTTCCACAAATATCATTAAGGTGATCTGTAGGAACCTGTATACCAAATTGCAAAGCTATCAGATGACTAGTTTTGGAAATACACATTTTTTGACCAAAAGTGGCAAAAATTGCCCCAAAAATACAAAATTGCAGATTTCATCATAATTTCAATAAATATCATTTAGTTTATCTGTAGGAACCTGTATACCAAGTTTCAAAGCTATCAGATGAGTACTTTTGGAAATACACATTTTTTGACCAAAAATGGCAAAAATTGCCCCAAAAATACAAAAATACAGATTTCATCAGAAATTCCATATATATTACTTAGTTCCTCTATAGAAACCTGTATACCAAATTTCAAAACTATCAGACCAGTACTTTTAGAGAAATACATTTTTTGACCAAAAATGGCAAAAATTGCCTTAAAAATGCAAATTTGCATATTTCTGCACAATTTGAACAAATCTGAAATAGATCATCCCTAGGGACATATGTACCAAATATCAAAGCTATCTGACTAGTAGTTTTGAAGAAGAAGATTTTTAAAGATTTTTTACCAAAAATGACAAAAATTGCCTTAAAAATACAAATATGCAAATTTCACCACGATTTGAACAAATCTGACTGAAGTCACCCTAAGTAAACTGCATATCAAATTTCAAAGCAATCGGACAAGCGGTTTCAGAGAAGAAGATTTTTTTACCAAAAACACCAAAAAATGCCCCAAAAATACAAATATGCAAATTTCACCACGATTTGAACAAACTTAAGTGAGGTCACCCCAAGTGAGCTGCATATAAAATTTCAAAGCAATTGGACTTGCGGTTTCAGAGGAGAAGGCAATTGTTGACGGACGACGACGGACGACGGACGACGACGGAAAATCAACCTATTTGATAAGCTCCGCGTCGCTGACAGCGGAGCTAAAAATTGCACCACTGGCATGGTAAGCTACCATAGACCTACATTTGATGGAATGGAAGACATACACAGCATAATACCAGTTGGCAGGAGCAAACAGCTCCTTTAGAAATTCTCTTATGGCAGATGAATTGTTTTTAATATTATACCGTAAAACATTTCTTTTAAGCAAGCATCCTTTTTTTAGCAAATTTAGTGATTTAAACTTTTCCCAATATATACTAGGTTTAGGATGTTTATGTACCTAAATTAATACTTGTTGATTGTTATGGAAATCTGAAAATGCTAAACAAGCGGCATTAAAGCCTACTTCTCAAGAGCCACATGCCATATGCAAAATAACCGCCTGACGGTGTGTTAAATTTCATGGGCTATGATTCATGTTCTGCAGTTTAAGCTAGAAACAGATGTACTTTCACTCCAATTTACTCAGACCATTGATTCCTCTACACTGATAAATCACCATTAAGGCTTCAATGCACGGCATCTCCTACATGCATGAATTGGTGACCTGGGATATATGTTTACAATATGACATTAAGGATGTACGATCGGTAAAATTAAAAGTAATGTCATTTCTCTAAATTGTCGATTTTTGGATTCTCCTTTGTAAGTATTATCAAAATGTGTGATAAAATATAGGGGTCACCGCACTCGTTTTTGAGATACATGACCATGAATTTTGCCATTTATGAGAAAAAATGCTGAGTCACCATTTTTTCACCAATGCATTTTCTATGGACGAAATAATTCAATGCTGTTTATCTCAAAAGTTAGCACGGTGACCATATCATTTTATTTGATCACTATTATTTATATCTCTAGACTGAGCTTTGTGCAAATTTTCATGAAAATGACAATGTAATCCTACGGGAAGTGACAAATTCCACGCGCGCATACCGCTCGTACATCCTTAAACTGGTCCAATAATCATTTTCATTCAAGGTAATACATTATCAGGTCCATGGGACATTTGAGATTTACAAATTTAAGTAGGACCATCCTGAACCACTGATAGTTAGTGGTGGTACCACGTGTCCCGAATGGGTAAGCGTACGCTGCTAGCATGCTACACCCATCAGGATTGGTCCCAAAATTGTCTAAATATTGTATGAAGTGATACAGTATATGAATCACTGTTATTAGTCAAAGCCTGTCGCTAATCATTTAAGTGACCGAGGTGTCATATTTGGCCACAATGTCATCATATCGACCATAGAACTTTTTGAAAGTCCTCACGAGTCTTTTGGATGTATATCCCTGTCTCACTAGTTTTGATACTAATAAGCTGTGTCTCATTTGAAAATCAGCATAGGAATCACAAGCCCTACAATATCTGAGAAGTTGAGACACGTACACACCATAAGCAGGTGCAGATGGAATATTACTTGATAAGTGGGGATAATTTATGATTTCAAAATCAAAATCATCCCTTTTGTCATACAGCTTGGTGTGTAGCCCATTAGTACCCACTTGCAGGAACAGATCAAGATATGAAGCTGAGTTCCTACTCTCAGTTGTTTCTTTGATTTCCAATTCATCAGGGTATATATGATGTAAGTAATTTGATATGTCTGGATTGTTTAGACTAATCAGATCATCAATATATCTGTGCGTGTTGTTAAAACGCCTTGCAAGTTTTTTAGACCCTGCTTTGTAGAGAGATTGTAGGAACTCTGCTTCATATGAATAGAGAAATAAGTCAGCAAGAAGTGGTGCACAATTTGTACCCATTGGTATGCCGATAGATTGTTGAAAGGTCATACCACCAAACTTAACAAATATGTTGTTGATTAAGAAATTAAGCATGTTAATAATTTCTTCATCTGTGTATTTGTGCTGGGCATCCATGTTGTTACTAAAATAACCTGACCTATGTTTGATGGTAATGTATTGGTACCTTCTACTGCCATTTTTATGCAGGAAAGCTTGTTTAACAAGAGATGACAGCCTTGTTTTAAGTTTATTGTGGGGAATTGTGGTGTATTGTGTGGAAAAGTCAAATGTTCGGATTGACTTGTATTTGTTTTTCTTGACTCTTAAATCAAGCAACAATTCCTTGGAATTTTTTAGTATCCACATTTGATTCAACCCACTTGTTTCATACACTTTGTCACAATATCGAAAAAGACCATTTTGATGGTTGTTAAAATTATAGTCAATAATTGTGACAGATGTTTAGTAGTGCATTTGCTTGATCCTGCAATAAAGCGTTGTTTGTAAGGGTTCTTGTGCAGTTTAGGTATCCAATACAACATAGGCAGTGTTTTGTCCTTCTCTTTCAAAGGAATGCCAAATTCATTGAGCACAGATGAATGGTTTGAAAAAATATCTTCATCAGAAAGGGAGGAAAGAGTATAGGTTGTATTACTCTTATCTGAATGAAGATTTATTTCATCTATTATACACTGGATATAATAATTCCTACAGACAAAGATAATGTTGTTTGAAGCTTTGTCTGCAGGAACTACAACATATTCGTTGTGTAAAGCATCGAGGCATGCTTTGACAGATGGGTCATCTAATACTGAGGAAGTATTTACATCTTTACTGTGAGAACGGAGATGTGAAATACGTGATTTTAATTTATCTCTGACTTTGCTCAGCCAGTCAGAGAGGTATTCCACATCAACTTCCTAAACTGCAGCCCACTGTCTTGCATATTTTTTGGCGGCATCCATGATAATTTTGAAATTAAATTTCCAATTAATATTTTGTGGTTCCCGATATTTTGGCTATATTGAAAGAGTTGCCGGAGTTTGCTGTTGGTAATGATGGACAGGTCACCAGTTATTATGTGACCAAGTGGTTTATGGCAACAAGCAATTGCAAGTTCTGCTGTTGTTTGAAGGAAAGTTGAAATTTTTCAAGACATTGTTATAGTTAAAAAGTTTCCTACCAATGATTTTTGTGTATGAGTAGGAAACTATAGGTGGTTCTTGAAATTTAAAATATGGAGGTATTTTTTCCACAACTTTCTTATCATGCAATATATTGCTGATGTTTATTTGGTCAATCCCTTTGTTTGCAAATTGTACATGAAAAAATAAATGCTTGTCACTGTTCAAGAGTTACACAGTAAAACTAAATATTGGAATCCTGGCCCTGCCAAGGAAGGTAGTCAGTTATCAATAATTTCAACTTTGCTTCAATTTGATTTTGGAAAAGCAAATAGACTCTGATGCTACTAATGGCTAATCCATGGTTTCACCTGGTATTTCCTGTCATCTGCCTTTTTGCCATTTTTTAAATGACCTGGATACCATTTCTGATCATAAGCTGACCCAAGCTGTCAGCCTGCACATAGCTGTTACATCAAACCAAGAGGTGGCTGTAGCATGTCTAATTGCTTGATTCAGATAATATTGCCATTAATGTATACTTTTATTTATTAATATTGGTTTTTTTTGTAAACTGGTGTTATCTCCCCTGCCCACCCTCCACCAACTTTAAGTGACTGACAACAGAACTGTTATTAACTGGTTTCATGTTAAAACAAGTCATCGTTGATGACACAGTCCCCGCTTGTCCATTTTGTTATAATCTTTGGTGTCTAGATAGCTGTGGTCTAGGTAGCTGTGGAATGACATTGATGCAACGGGTGCATCAGGCCTGTGACTTGCATAATAAAATAATCTGAGGAACGTTCAATAAATGACTCATCTCTGCTGGTAATGACCACTGAAGGAACTTTTGATTACATCACACATAACGATGCCCTCACTGCCTCTAGTGTCATGACGGCACATACTATACACATGGTTTGGTGGAATTTTCGAAATGGTATGGGATCGGGCATGTTGTTGTAATCAGCCATTTCGGATCATATAATGAAACAAATGAATGTGCACAAGAATGCAGCCATAGTATTTTATCTTCGTATTACCTTTGAACAAAATCAGTCCATCGAGGGACAGTGACCTATGTTTATGTTTCAAAGACATAAAAAAATCACACCAAAATTGAAATCAAATGGCTGTCTATTGACCATATGGATCATAGCACAAAATTAGCAGACATGCATATGTATGCCATAGTACTTTATCTTTGTACCAAGTCTCAACAACATTGGTTAAGGAATATTTGCATATGATTAAGCCTCAAAGACATGAAAAAATCCAAAAATGACCATCTGGCAGCGATATTGGAAAAAATGACAATCTGGCAGCCATATTGGAACATGTCACGAAGTTAATTGATACATGCATGTATGCCATAGTGCTTTGCCTTTGTGCCAAGTTTGAACAAAATCGGTTCAAGGATGTTTGAGTTATGGTTCAAAGACATGAAAAAATTGCAAAAAAATGGCTGCCTGTCGGCCATATTGGATCATATCACTAAATAAATTGGTGTTCATATGAAGGGCACAATGTTTTGCTTTTGTGCCAAATTTGAACAGAATCGGTTCAAGGATGTCCGAGTTATGGTCCAAAGACATGAAAAATCGCAACCAAATGGCCGCCTCACGCCCATATTGGATCATATTGCAATATAATTCAACATGCATATGTAGGTCATAGTGTTACAGTGTTCGAAATAATCGGTGGCAATGGTGGCATTTGCCCCCAAAAACTGTCCAATCTGCCACCAAATTTTTTTCTGGTGGTATTTTTCTGCCACTAAATTTTGGGTCATCATGTCATCGATCCTACGGCTTGAATGAAGGAACACTGAAGGAACACGCGTTGTCGGACGGCGGAAAAAACTCATTAGCAAAAAAAAACCCAAACTAATTGCGACATTTTGGCATGAATGAAAACATAGCGTGAATCCAAACTTGTGATTGGCTAATCTCCATATCGATGACAGCAGCTTTGTACACTTGACATGTTGTTGTTCTCTGTGATAGCCGCATATGCAGTCATACGGCACAAGATAAAAGCATGTTGTGACATTTTGAAAACAAAGCAAAACTGCAGCCTGCGTGATTTAAATAATAATAAATACTTGCAATTCATTAGCCAGTACAGGCTCAAAAATTCCTATCGCCCGACGCCCGTTGCTAGTGAATTTTGCGGTCGGGCAATTAAAATCAATATGCTTCCCGTCCGACGGGCAAGTCCACCAGCGGTTGAATTAACTAAGCTCTGGACAATTCAAGCTTGAAAACGTATTTCATTAGGTCTGTACACGTCTACAATCATTGTAAGTCCTTCAACTCTCAGAAGTGTTTTCTGAAAACCCTTGAAAATCCGCCCGACATCGCAAAATAATCGTTCTTGCTGTTGTAAAACACAAAAAGTCGTAAAAATAGAGTTTTGCGACATGTTCTCTCCGACGACACGGAGTGAACTCACTGTTTTGTATGTGTGCCGTAAAGTGGTATGCTCTTGACAGTGGTTGCCATTCTCTTTGTGCAAGTGTAGAGTTGTATGGCAGTCGATTGGCTTCACGGGATAGTGTAATTGCACCATGTGCTTTGTAAATGGATGTAAACTTATTCAAAGCCATAGATCTCGGCAATGCTTACTGTTCAACGTAAATCAACACCCAGATGAAAAAGTACAAGTTTACATCGTAGTCGAAACAGGCTCAGTCGACCAAGGAGGCCATATATTGCAGCTACGTAGTGCGTGAGATGCAGACAGTTTCAAATTACGTGACCTTGGTTTTTAGGGATCGGCTCTCACTTACAGAAAACAAATCTGCACTGAAGAGTATAACGAAAACGAAACTTGAATCTGCTCTCTTGAGGAATACATTTATCAATAAACTTTGAAAGACTGCTGTGCTCAGTGAGGAAACATGTAAACAGGTAAAAGAGTTGCAGATGTACATGTGCGTATGCATTGGCAGATAAACACTAGCAGAGCAGTTGTTTGTGATCTCAGCTTGATAATAAAGAGCAGCAGCCAGCCATGCACATTGTAAATCACACAATCTTATTACTCTTACTTATGCAAAGATTTTAATTTGGACTAGGTTGTGGAAAAATTCCAAATTCAAAGATGTTTTCTAAATGGCCAAAATCTACAGAAAAGACTAAAGTATTCTCACATTTCTTCTGGGACATTTCAGATTTGGTAATAGTCCTTCATTTTAACAAGATGTAGTTCTTGTTTGAATCTGTTTTTTTTTTCCCTCTTTGAATTCACTTCATATGGCCAAACTCTTGCTCTCTGTTACAAATTACTGGTACAGTTATTAGAAATTTAGGGCAAGTACTTTTTCCTCTCGGGCAAGTAAAAATGAAATTCACGTGTCCCACGGTTAGTAAGTTTGAAATTTTTTTCGAGGCATGCAGTATGGGTTGACTTTTTGTGACGTGTACTCACCATATTTTCAAGAATTTATAAATTAGAATGAGTATGTGGCAATGACAAAATGTTGTATTATACCGATCACATAATGTGTTAAACTGCCACCAGATTTTTCATAATTGCCACCAGATTTCATATCCGGTGGCAAACTTTTGCCACAAGAAATAAAAAGTATTTCTATCCCTGGTATGTAAATTTGACAGAACAGTTCAAAATGTTATTTAGTTATGGTCAAACACGAAAAATCGCAAACAAAATGGCCGCCTCGACGGCCATATTGGATCGTATCGCAATATAATTTAATATGCATATGTAGGCCATAGTGTTATAACTTTGTGCCAAGTTTGAACAGAATCTGTTCAAGGATGTCTGAGTTATGGTCCAAAGACATGAAAAATCGCAACAAAATGGCCGCCTCGCGCCCATATTGGATCATATCGCAAAATAATTTGACAAGGATATGAAAGCCATAGTGTTATGCCTTTGTTCCAAGTTTGAACAGAATCTGCTCAAGGATGTCTGAGTTATGGTCCAAAGACATGAAAAATCGCAACAAAATGGCCGCCACCCGACCATATATGATCGTATCACAAATTATATTATAGCTTTGTCAATACCAGTGAATTTTGTGACGTCATATCCATACATTATTACTGATAATGTATTCCATTATTCAGCACTGCGGCCCCACAGCGAGCAAGTTTTTTTTTTGAAAACGAAAATAGGACTGCGCATTTAAAAGGAGGGGAAATATTGGATAAACCATGTAATACACAAAACTATAAATCTTGACAATGGTTCACAATATTGATAATAATGTCTTACTGTACGATTTATTACATTTTTTGAGTCCTCACGCACGCACTTGCCGTCTGTCTGGCTGGCGCTCAGCATGCAGTCCCCGTCCGATACGCTGGTTGTACTACTACGTTTGTTTACAACATGGTTCGCTTGGTATAGGTGAAACAGAACTCAGTACGTTTGCAAACTCCTAGACGATACTGGGTTTGACACATGGCATATTATGTATGTCAGTGGCCATGTAAACGATGCAAGCGTGAAAGGCTACTCGAACCAGCCGTAAACGGGCCAACAACGGCAGCTTGCTGTCATCAACCTTGACCGGAAGTGTCTACGGAAATTACTACGGAGCCATTCAAAGTCTCGGTCCAAGGTCAGCTACTACCAACAATCATGACCACCGTGGACTCTCCGTTGATCTAACATCTCGGCCACCTAATTCTGATGCACTGACTGTAATCGGAGACAACTTTCATTCATCGTTTTTTTCTCCA
This sequence comes from Ptychodera flava, assembly GCF_041260155.1. Lineage (NCBI taxonomy): Eukaryota > Metazoa > Hemichordata > Enteropneusta > Ptychoderidae > Ptychodera > Ptychodera flava. The sequence goes on from NW_027248278.1 coordinate 1,353,438, forward strand.
TGTCTGTGATTTTACCTTGCCTTGTTCTCGATATCGCGACGGTACGGAAACCCTCTATGTTTGTCAACTTTACGTCAAGTTCTGTTGTTCGCCGAAATAAAATAGCTCTTCTCAAGGAGCCATCGAAAATTAAATTTATAGACACAGTTATAATTGAAATATAAACATTTGAATAACAATGTTGAACTCTGTTGATATCGTTTGCAATGAATGCTGTACTACTAGCGACATAATAATGATCGTATTGATCAGCTGATACCATGGCATGCAGCTCGCTGATCATGCTGATGTCGATGCATGAACATTCCGTTTTCTTCATCTCTGGCATTTCACCGTGTCGATTTTTTGAATGGCATGATATTTAAAGGTGATGTTTCAAGTTTGATATAGACGGTAGGGATGCAGTTACTTTTCATTTCCCTCGAAAATACATCGTTTTTCAATTCAAATGAACCGTGAAAGTGCTGGTCATTTTTTGTGCTGAACGTGCGTGTTCAGTGCAGTGCACTGTGCAGTGTGGAGTGCATGTAATATGTACAGAGTCAGGGCCGATCATGCTGGACGACGCTCACTGCGCTGGCTTCAAACTCAGTTAAAATTTCCTTTTTTATTCGTTTTCTACTACTACAAATTCACTGGCATTGCCAAAACTATAAAATAATAGCAATAATGCACCCCCTCCCGGCTCATAATGGACGAAAGCAAACTTTGCACGACATAATGTACTCGGCGACGCCTCGTACATTATGTCGTGCAAAGTTTGCTTTCGTCCATTATGAGCCGGGAGGGGGTGCATTATTGCTTAAATAAATCGATGTGCATCTGTAGGTCATAGTGCTATGCCTTTGTGCCAAGTTTGAACAAAATTAAAAGAATGACAACCATCTGGGTATATAGCACATATAGCACAATGCATTTAATTAAAGACAAAATATTTGAGTAAACATATTTACCCACCGACACAACCACCCATCCATCCACCCATCCATCCATCCATACACCCCCCAACCCATCCATCCACCCATCCCCATCCACCATCCATCCATCCATCCACCCATCCGTCCACCCATCCATCAATCCATCCACCCATCCACCCATCCACCCATCCATCCACCCATCCATCCATCCATCCATCCACCCATCCATCCATCCATCCATCCATCCATCCATCCATCCACCCATCCATCCATCCAGCCATCCAGCCATCCATCCACCCATCCATCCAATCCATCCACCCAGCCATCCATCCAGCCATCCAGCCATCCATCCATCCATCCATCCATCCATCCATCCACCCATCCATCCATCCATCCACCCATCCACCCATCCACCCAACCACCCATCCACCCACCACCCATCCACCCACCCATCCACCCACCCATCCATCCACCCACCCATCCATCCATACACCCACCCCACCCATCCATCCACCCATCCATCCATCCATCCACCCATCCATCCATCCACCCATCCATCCACCCACCCATCCATCCATCCACCCACCCACCCATCCATCCACCCATCCATCCATCCATCCACCCATCCATCCACCCATCCATCCATCCATCCATCCATCCACCCATCCATCCATCCATCCACCCACCCACCCTCCCTCCATCCATCCATCCACCCATCCATCCACCCATCCATCCATCCATCCATCCACCCATCCATCCATCCACCCATCCACCCACCCATCCATCCACCCATCCATCATCCATCCACCCACCCACCCATCCATCCATCCACCCAGCCACCCACCCACCCAATCACTCATATCAACATTTTTATTCAATTAATAACAATACATCACCTGTAAAGTAGAACTCATTGGGAATTCAATGGAACAGGTTTTGCCAATACTAACTGCTAACTTCCCAATGGGATCCAGTTTTCCACGTTCTGGAATTTTCTCATGGTAAATAAAGTCATTGTCCTTCTTGGCGTCCAACATAATTGGCGATTTACTTTGGCTGCTGTGTCTTTGAAGCTTACAATCATACCACCACGGTTATGGGCAGCTTCTATCAGCTCACTTGCATGCTGCAATCAGTAATCAATTATTCAATTATCATTCTTTCCATTCACACCTTTATCCTCAATATTTTTCTAAAGATTCTATTGATAACAACCTCAACTACAATTCCTCTACACACCGGTTTGGAAACGCCTGAGTCCCTATTGTTACAATGATGCGCCTTATGGTTTGATATAAACATGTCTGTGTTTGTAATTGTAGGGCTTCATTTCGGTTTGAATACAGTCCATCCTGACACCAAAATAAACACCATATTTCATGTGATACCTGTCGTAAAAAGTTTATTATCAGGCACAATTTAGACTTGGATTACTCATTAGAATGCAGGGGAGCTACCGTCTGTAACCGCCATTTTGTTTTACGGAAATCAAAACAACAAAACCAAATGACTGATCTCTCCAAAACCTAATGGATTGTTTATTTTCTGAAATGGTTGACACAGGCTTCACATATTAGAGTAAATATCAGTGATTCTTGGCAACAAATCTTCAAAAGAAAAATGTGACGAAAATTGGTATGAAATATGGATGCCAAACCATAATGCCCATACAATTTCTAATCTAATCGTTTCCCACTGGTTGTGTGAGGGGACTGTTCTCTGAGGTTGACATGGAATATCTAGATTCTATTGGCACAGGTCAATCTAAGAGTTTGGATGTTTATGTTGCTTTGTCTCATATGGGCATACATATACATGTTACCTGTCAATCATAGAGAAATCTCACATATCTGTTGCATATTTTGTTGGGTTTAGCAGAACAACTTAATCCTTCACAGTTTATTGGAAGTGTACAAGTGTCTTGGGTTAAATGACAGATTTCTATGATTTTTGAGAGTTCTAACTTCGAATTAAAGTACTGAATTGTATCCCTCTGATAAAGATTTAAGTAAGCTTTGTTCAATGGATGGTTGAATCAGCATTGTGACTGTATTGTCCTTGAGAGACAGCAATATTTATGATGTAGTATGTATAAAAAATATACAGACAGACAGATAGGTGAAATCTAAGTACCAACTCAATATTACATAAGTACACTAAAACATGGCATAAATCAGCCTATCTGAACGTTCTCTCTCATTTTATCACATCATACAGGATTTCCATGCTAATTAACACGATAACATTTATGTAGATTAGTTGAATGTGCAAAACACATCTATAACAAAACACATCTATAACAAAACACATCTATAACAAAACACATCTATAACAAAACACATGTATAGCAACACAGGAATGTTTTTCTTTGAATATACCTGTAGTCTTGCAATTTCTTCTCCATAGTTTTTGGCATTCTTTGCAACCAATGACTGATGATACTCAGCTTCTCCTAGAAAATAAGGCGTCTTGGCAGCTATGATGGCTAACCAGTCTTTATTCACAATCTCCTTGGAGATTTCTTGACCTAAACGTTGTGCATCTGCCCAGAAATCACTGGCTTGGGCTGCTACCTTTGCTATGATTGCACTCTTCATCTTGTCTACAAACCAAAATTATCAAATGTCATTTGTCTGTGTCATGTCTACAAAAAAAATCATCAAATGTCATTTATGTGTGTCATGTCTATATCCAAAAATTATCAAATGTCATTTATGTGTGTCATGCCTACAAACCAAAATTATAAAATGTCATTTATGTGTGTCATGTCTACAATCTAAAATTATCAAATGTCATTTATGTGTGTCATGTCTACAATCTAAAATTATCAAATGTCATTTATGTGTGTCATGTCTACAATCTAAAATTATCAAATGTCATTTATGTGTGTCATGTCTACAATCTAAAATTATCAAATGTCATTTATGTGTGTCATGTCTACAAACCAAAATTATCAAATGTCATTTATGTGTGTCATGTCTACAATCTAAAATTATCAAATGTCATTTATGTGTGTCATGTCTACAATCTAAAACTATCAAATGTCATGTATGTGTGTCATGTCTACAATCTAAAATTATCAAATGTCATTTATGTGTGTCATGTCTACAATCTAAATTATCAAATGTCATTTATGTGTGTCATGTCTACAATCTGAATTATCAAATGTCATTTATGTTGTGTCATGTCTACAGTCTAAAATTATCAAATATCATTTATGTGTGTCATGTCTACAATCTAAAATTATCAAATGTCATTTATGTGTGTCATGTCTACAATCTAAAATTATCAAATGTCATTTATGTGTGTCATGTCTACAATCTAAAATTATCAAATGTCATTTATGTGTGTCATGTCTACAATCTAAATTAATCAAATGTCATTTATGTGTGTCATGTCTACAATCTAAAATTATCAAATGTCATTTATGTGTGTCATGTCTACAATCTAAAATTATCAAATGTCATTTATGTGTGTCATGTCTACAATCTAAAATTATCAAATGTCATTTATGTGTGTCATGTCTACAAAAGATAAAAATAGCGTCAATGACACTGTAGCTCCCATCCTGGACTATTTAGTGTTTGTTCTCTGGTCAGATATTTGAACATGTGTGAAAGGGATAAAGTGCATGAAGTGAAAATACTTAAATGAAATGTACAGTGAAATATGTTTAATGTAATTATTCAGAATATAAAATGGAAAAAATACAGAATTAGATATATCGAATACTGTGATACAACCATTAACTCAACAAGTCATTTACAATGACATAGTCCCCACTTGTAATAGGAGTATTAGTCTTGATGGGGCAGGAAAATGTGGTCATTAAGAAGTATCACTGGAGTGTATATGTTGAGATCTATGGGGCATAGGTCTATGTCGTTGTTCCCAATTTGAAACACATGAGGCATGTCTAAGTTATGGTTCTAATCGGAAAAAAGATCAGACCTCTAGCAGTATTGGCCAGCCAAGAAATACATATGCGCATTATAATGAGGTACAAGATGTGACATCTTAAGGTCTAATATCCTATCAAAATTGGAGGGTATAGAACTTGTGGTTACTGAAATATGCATATATATGTATAATCAAGGTCAAAGGTCATCGAGGTCACATGACATTTGAAAAAAAAAATTATATTGCTAATTAATCCCTATATGCCAAAAAATCAGATCTCTAGCTCTATTCGCTTGCCCAGAATTAGATGTGTACATAATTAATGAGGTAAAGCGTGTGTTGTCATAAGGTCTCCCATCCTCTAAATACAAAGAACATAGCACTTGTGGTTACTTATTTATTGACATAAACATATATTTTAGGTAAAAGGTCATCGAGGTCACATGACATTTGGTCAAAAATTTCTCTCCTATAGTTATCCCTATATACCAAAAATCAGACATCCAGCTCTATTGGCTCGCTCAGAATGAGATATGCGCATAATTATTGAGGTACAGTATGTGGCGTCATAAGGTGTCCAATCATACCAAACATGAAGGGTGTAGCACTTGTGGTTACCGAGTTATGGAAAAATATGTATATTTGAGGTCAAAGGTCACCGAGGTCACATGACATTTTGAAAAAAAAAATTGTTTTGCTAAGTTATCCCTATATACCAAAAATCAGACCTCTGGCTCTATTGGCTCGCTCAAAATTAGATATGTGCATAATTAATGAGGTACAATATGTGGCGTCATAAGGTGTCCCATCATACCATACATGAAGGCTGTAGCACTTGTGGTTACTGATTTATGGACAAATATGTATATTTGAGGTCAAAGGTCACTGAGGTCACGTGACATTTTGTCAAAAAAATTGTTTTGCTAAGTTATCCCTATATACCAAAAATCAGACCTCTAGCTCTATTGGCTCGCTCAAAATTAGATATGTGCATAATTAATGAGGTACAATATGTGGCATCACAAGCTGTCCCATCATACCATATATGAAGGGTGCTAGCACTTGTGGTTACTGAGTTATGGACAAATATGTATATTTGAGATCAAAGGTCATCAAGGTCACATGACATTTTGTCAAAATATCCGAGATATCTGCGTGAACAGATGGACTCACGGATGGACGAACAGACGGACATGACCCAATCTATAAGCCCACTGGACTTCATCCGTGGGGACTAAAAATTGTGTCACTGCATCCTTTTTGCAATATGAATACGATGAGAAACTAAATTTTTATTTTTCGTGGCCTTATACATGGGAGTCTATGGAGATCTGCCTTAACATGGGAGTCTATGGACGTGTAAACTAAAAATATGCAAATTTCACCACGATTTGCCCAAATTTGGGAAAGGTCACTCCTATGCACTTCCATACCAAGTTTCAAATCAATCGGACTTGTGGTTTCAGAGCAGGAGATTTTTTGACCAAAAATGGGAGAAAATTACAAAAAAATTCATGAAAAATAGCAAGTCCAAGATACTGACCCAAGATGTGCACAATCATTTCATGTCAGCCCAAAGTACTTACATGCTAATTTTTCATGTAATCTGCTCAGTGGTTATTGAGTTTTTTCAATTTTGACTGTTTTTACATTTTTTCACTTAATTTGCATATTTTTGGCAATGACAACTTCATTTGAACAAAATCTCATCTACAGCCCATCATCCATGTACACACCAAATATCAAGATGAAATGTACAGCGGTTTTGGAGTTTTTGATGTTGACGGACAGACATACAGACATACAGACATACAGACACACAGACATACAGACATACAGACATACAGACATTTCCCTAGCCTATAAGAATAGCTTCCATTGCCATATATACATATGGCTATGGGAGCTAAAAAAGCGTCAATGATAACACTGTGCTCCTCAGTGCATTTAGCTGCAGGGATGCAAGGAGAGAGGTTTTTGGGAATGTTGCTGAGAAAACTGCAAAGAAAGGGTTGAAATGTGAAACTGTAATAAAACCAATTGGTATTTTTTGGCAGTAAGCATCAAGCTTGGTAAACGTGCCATCTCGTACATGAAGGTAAAAACATAATTTTCAAAGGTCCACCAAAACTTCGAATTTGCATAGATCAACAATATCATCCAAATTGATTTATCTGCAAGATTTTGTATGTTCCTTGCTACAAAATTCTGACCCAATTGAATTATACCAGGAAAACATGCACACATGATTGGACAGTGTGGACTGTGTATTGCATGCACTACATCTTCCGTGATGATGGATGATTGGACGACAGCACTGCATCAAAGAACGGTAGTTTAAAACTAAAATATACTTTCTTTGTGTCATTGATAGCCTTGATTTTCTTTGGATATTGAATGGACACATTTATTAAAGACGTCACTTTAGCTTGTCAATGACAGTGAATTGATTTTTTGCAGAAACTTGATCGGTCCAGCCAAGTACACATGGTTACTCATAACAGCTGGACCACGATGATCACAACATTGTTTTGTGATATCCTGATACAAAATTAAAATATTGTGATTAATCTGTCGTATTGACTTTAAAGTTACAAATGTTTCTTTGGGTGTTGAAACATGTTAGCATAGTGTGTCACAAATCAACACACCAAACAGGGATTTTCATGTAAGAACAACCTGCTTGATTTCCATGGACTTTCTGGTCCGCCCATCACACTGGTATGCCTGTTTCCCTTCTGGTTTCAAAAAATTCTTAGTAAATTTGCGAATTCAGTCTCAGAAGTTTAAGTAAATTTCAAAATTTGTTTGTAAACTGGGAATTTGCAAAGTGAGACATTGCATAAGCAGAAAGCAACATCTATTACACAACAAGCGACCAAAAATCAGACCTCTAGCTGTATTGGCCAGCCATGAAATACATATGTGCATAATAAATGAGGTACAAGATGTGACATCTTAAGGTCTAATATCCTATCAAAATTGGAGGGTATAGAACTTGTGGTTACTGAGTTATGCATATATATGTAAAATCAAGGTCAAAGGTCATTTAGGTCACGTGACATTTTGGAAAAAAAAATTGTATTGCTAATTAATCCCTATATGCCAAAAATCAGACCTCTAGCTCTATTCACTTGTCCAGAATTAGATATGTGCATAATTAATGAGGTAAAGCGTGTGTTGTCATTAGGTCTTCCATCCTACCACTTGCTTATATTTTAGGTAAAAGGTCATCGAGGTCACATGACATTTTGTCAAAAACTTCTATCCTATAGTTATCCCTATATACCAAAAATCAGACATCCAGCTCTATTGGCTTGCTCAGAATTAGATATGTGCATAATTAATGAGGTACAGTATGTGGTGTCATATAAAGGTGTCCCATCATACCATACATGAAGGGTGTAGCACTTGTGGTTACTGAGTAATGGACAAATATGTATATTTCAGGTCACCAAGGTCATGTGACATTTTGTCAAAAAAATTGTATTGCTAAGTTATCCCTATATACCAAAAATCAGACCTCTTGCTCTATCGGACTCATGCAAATTAGGTATCCATGTGCATTATGCAAATTAAAGAATTAAAGAATTCGGGCTCTATATTGCAGCTGCATATTGTCATTTTTCATGAAGTAGAGGTATTAGGCTTTAACGTGACGTATAATATTGCTGTATGATGTAGTTGTATATGTTGAAATTATTAAAATATCATTATCCGAAAGGGGAAAATATATTTTTCGATATAATTATGAAATAATTTCAATAAAATCATTTTAATATCTCTTTGGGTATCTGTTTTGTATTCTACATGCAAATACCTTTCATTTGATATATAAATCGATAGTTTAAAGTATGCTTAGAATAGTTAATAAATTCCTAATTTTATATCACATTTCTGTAATTTGCGTACGCATGTGAATTATGCAACTTAGGAGCTACAGCCGTACTTCAGTGTTTCCGTTAGCGTACAAACTTGCGTACTGTACGCATATTTATGGCTCTGTACGCAAAATAAAAATCGCTTGCGTACGGATGTACGCAAATTTCTGGCTCTCGACTGAAAATCAAAATTGTTCGCGTATGTGTTCAAAGACGTTCTCAGCACACGCAAGTAAGTGGGGCGTCGACCTGTTGAAACTATAAATAGCACGGAGTGAACGCGTACCAAAGACGTCCCTAGCGAGTTTCAGGTCACGTTCGTTGATGTTCACATACCAGCGCAGACTAAACATAGTTTCTCCTATCTACAAATCAATACTGTAGCTGTCAATCATTTCCACGCACATTGACTTTCGACCAATGACAAGACGTGCCTAATTAACTTAGAAACAAATAAACTTTTATCATCACACGATGTTTTTTTCTTTCCCACGGGCTTGCACAATCATTTCGAGTCGCTTCTCCACGCACGTGTTATTTGCTATTTGACTGTTGATCCTCTATCCACGGACCGGGCTAGACGTAAATAAATATGTCGAAACGTCAAAAGACACTCGATTCTCTGTGGAAGACAACAAAGACTACAGAACCACGCGTTAACGACGATGTTCGTGACACGGAGCCGGGTGATAATAATGAACCTAATAACGCTACCGAAGACGTTGGAATTTCAACACCGCATGCCTCGGTTTGAAGCACAACAGTTACCGATTTGGACACGCCTAAAACAGACGGATAAAAACATCAAAACGAAGTCGACTAAATGAGAACGTCATCGATGACATCATGATGATAACACTGCAAGGGCCAGAGATCGGAGAGTTTGACTTCCAAAGTGCGATGCAAGAGTTTAGACGGCAGAAACAGCGGAGAAAATAGATTTGTTTGACGTCTATTTAGGGAACGATGACGTCACCACTGATACCAGCGGCAGCCTCTGTGTATTAGAGGTACTTCTTTGTTTTGGTTTTATGAGGTCAGTGGTCACCGTACGCGACTTTTTTTACTTTGTACGCAATTTTCCAGAGCCTATGCGTACATCGTACGCAAGTAGAAAAAAACTAACGGAAACACTGGTACTTGACAGCTCAACATTGACAATTTTCTTGATGTACAGATAATAAGCTTTCAGATGACATATGATGTGGCTTTATGTATTAAAAATTTTAAAATATTGTTATTCAAAAGGGGAAAATAATTTTTTCAATATAAATATATTTCATTGAAATCAATTTAAATATGTCTTTAGATAACCACATTGTATTCTACATGCAAATACCTTTCATTTGATATATCACCCCATCGTTCAAAAGTATGTTTATAGTAGTTAACAATGAAATTTCCAATTTATATCGCATTTATGCAAATTGGGTACCCCTGTGAATTATGCAAATTAAGGGGGTATGGCCCTACTTGGCAGCTCCACATCGTCAATTTTCTTGAAGTAGAGATAATAGGCTTTCAAATGACGTATGATGTGGCTGTATGTAAGGTGGGTACATTAAGTGTGAAAAATAGGTGAGTCTGCCACTCGCCTAATATAAGTACTCAGATCAAAACAACCCTATATTAAGAGTTAAACATTAAGCCTTAAATTTTATCATATGATCAATATTGAGATTGCCATGACAACAACCACAATATCAAACATTGCAGTTTATTCAATATTTGAAATAACACTACATGATACTAGTACTGGTAGTTTACTTTTACCATATCACTTAATTTACGTTCTGTTTATTATGTTTAAACCTACAATGCTTTTCAATGAATTTCATCTCATTATTTGACTCTGCACCTCTTTTACAACTACTTTTTGGTACAACCAAATAAATTTATACGGCAAAGATGGACCTCCATACTGTGATAAAAGGGAACAACCTTTTAAGTCTTACCATTGACAGCTTTCTTGAAGAAGACTTCCTGTGCCTGTGCCAGCATGATAGCAGCTAACCAATGCAACATACTTGGTTCCATGTCTGATGTTTTAATACTGTTCATGTAGGAGTATGTATTATCTTTAAGATGTGTGAAGATACCTGCTGCAACCTGTTTGAGGGCAGAATATCATACCAGAACATTTTGGAAGTCTTAATAGATCACTAGATACACACAAGACAGCTATTATGTGTAATGTTGTTAGTAATACCTTACATATACATGATCATAATTGGCTGAGACTCACTTCCCTGATAGGAAAATAGTAATATAATACTGGTTGGGAAAAATAGCCCTGTTGTGGGTAGTAATATATCCCTGTTGTGTGCAGTGATATATCCCTGTTGTGTGCAGTAATATATCCCTGTTGTGTGCAGTAATATATCCCTGTTGTGTGCAGTGATATATCCCTGTTGTGTGCAGTAATATATCCCTGTTGTGTGCAGTAATATATCCCTGTTGTGTGCAGTGATATATCCCTGTTGTGTGCAGTAATATATCCCTGTTGTGTGCAGTAATATATCCCTGTTGTGTGCAGTGATATATCCCTGTTGTGTGCAGTGATATATCCCTGTTGTGTGCAGTAATATATCCCTGTTGTGTGCAGTATATATCCCTGTTGTGTGCAGTGATATATCCCTGTTGTGTGCAGTATATATCCCTGTTGTGTGCAGTGATATATCCCTGCTGTGTGCAGTGATATATCCCCGTTGTGTGCAGTAATATATCCCTGTTGTGGGCAGTAATATATCCCTGTTGTGTGCAGTGATATATCCTATATCCCTGTTGTGTGCAGTGATATATCCCTGCTGTGTGCAGTGATATATCCCTGTTGTGTGCATTAATATATCCCTGTTGTGGGCAGTAATATATCCCTGTTGTGTGCAGTGATATATCCCTGTTGTGTGCAGTGATATATCCCCGTTGTGTGCAGTGATATATCCCCTGTTGTGTGCAGTGATATATCCCTGCTGTGTGCAGTGATATATCCCTGTTGTGTGTGCAGTAATATATCCCTGTTGTGGGCAGTAATAATCCCTGTTGTGTGCAGTGATATATCCCTGTTGTGTGCAGTGATATATCCCCGTTGTGTGCAGTGATATATCCCTGTTGTGTGCAGTAATATATCCCTGTTGTGTGCAGTAATATATCCCTGTTGTGTGCAGTGATATATCCCTGTTGTGTGCAGTAATATATCCCTGTTGTGTGCAGTGTTATATCCCTGTTGTGTGCAATGATATATCCCTGTTGTGTGCATATATATCCCTGTTATATGCAGTATTATTATACGTTATTATTCACGTTATTATTCAGGTACTGTGATTGGCTGAGCCTCACTCACGTGATATAGAACAAAAAGTGATAGAACATGGCTAAGGTGATATAGCCCTGTCGCGTGCGCTGATATAACCCTGTCGTGTGCAGTGATATAGCCCGCTACCAAGTTCTGGAATACCGCGCGTCCTTTCTGCGCGTACCACATCATTGTGTACATTTGCTTGGTATTTCTGTAAAGCAATGGCTTTTGAAAAGGTACAAGAAATTAGCTCAACCTGAAGTACACGACGATGTTTAATACATTAAACGAGAAAAGCTTGAACAACACTGTCTTCGTTTTTAGACGTTAATTCAACTTCATGTAGCATTGCGATCGAGCAACAAATAGAACGTTTCACTGTGGCGAGTCTCGTTCGACACTTGACTGCATTCTGAGCAAAGTTTCGAAAGCAAGTGTTTGTTCGGTGTAATGAAATTAATAACACACGCTAGCATGGGCAAGATCAAGATTTGTTGCCTGCCCTTGGGCTGGTGCTCATGACGGTAATATTGATGATACCCTCGCCTTCAGCTTGGGCATCATCAATATTACCGTCATGAGCACCATCCCTTGGGCGGGCAACAAATCTTGATCTTGCCCTTGCTGGCGTGTGTTATTATTTGAATATATCCTTGTTGTGTGCAGTAATATATCTCAGTTGTGTGCAGTGATATATGCGTGTTATATACAGTAATATATCCTTATTGTGTGCAGTAATATATCCCGTTGTGTGCAGTAATATCCCTGTTGTGTGCAGTAATATATCCCCGTTGTGTGCAGTAATATATGCCTGTTGTGTGCAGTAATATATCCCTGTTGTGTGTAGTATTATATCATACCATTATATTGATGGTGCAAATACAGCGATCTGATTGGTCAAGACGCGAAAAGAACCATGGTATATTGGCATTATACCATGGGTGGCATACGCGCGAGCTCTCAGCTTGAACGAAAATCTGTTTATGACATTCCATGCCAATACAATCTTATGACATAAAAGCAATAAATCACACCCGGTGATTGCGTACCACTAAATTTTGACCAGTTCACTTCATATTTGTACTCGCTATCGCTTGTGAACATATGTCGTGAACTGGTCAAAATCTTGTGGTATACTATCGCTTGGAGTGCTATATTGATTAAATATATCCCTGTTGTGTGCAGTGATATATCCCTGTTGTGTGCAGTGATATATCCCTGTTATATGCAGTAATATATCCCTGTTGTGTGCAGTGATATATCCCTGTTGTGTGCAGTAATATATCCCTGTTGTGTGCAGTGATATATCCCTGTTATATGCAGTAATATATCCCTGTTGTGTGCAGTGATTATCCCTGTTGTGTGCAGTGATATATCCCTGTTGTGTGGAGTGATATATCCCTGTTATTTGCAGTAATATATCCTTGTTGTGTGCAGTAATATATCCTTGTTGTGTGCAGTGATATATCCCTGTTGTGTGCAGTGATATATCCCTGTTATATGCAGTAATACATCCTTGTTGTGTGCAGTGATTATCCCTGTTGTGTGCAGTGATATATCCCTGTTGTGTGCGGTAATATATCCCTATTGTGTGCAGTGATATATCCCTGTTGTGTGGAGCATTATATTATGGCTTTGTCAATACCAGTGAATTTTGTGAGTCATATCCTTACATTATTACTGATAATGTATTCCATCATTCAGCATTGCAGCCCAACAGCATAACAATACAAGTTTTTTTTTGGATAACGAAAAAAAGGACTACGCATTTAAAAGGAGGGAAAGTATGGGACAAGGTAATAATGCCTTACAAAAAAATGTCTTATGTCAAAAAAATGATTAATCGTACAGATTTATAAGGCCAAAGTAAGTAAATTCTTTGTTTTGCGTCCTCGCGCGCCTAGGTTTTTGGAGATTTTTCGGGAAAAAAAACACAAACTTTCCTTTCTAAATTTCGCCGTTGGTGGCGCTATTTTGTCGCAAAAACAAGTTGTGGCTTTTAACTTTGCGATGAAAAACTCCTTTACGGCAGTCAGATTTCACTAATGGACCATGCGGTGACGTAAAACAGTACTCTCTACACATTTACCCATGTCGATACTCTCAGCCTCATGCGCACCGGGGCCTCACGTTCTCCCTGTTTGTTGTTGCTTTGCCTGTTGTGTCTTTGTCGTCACGATAAAAAATGGATGAAAGCAGGGAAAAAATCGAAGTTAAAAAACAGGAAACCTTTGCACGGCAACTTGAAGGCATGGTCACTGTAAGCAATCGGGACTTGAACAGAGAGAGATTCAGTCGGCCGATTAACGCGATTGGACTTGGGTACCACGACTCAGAGAGTATGGCAGACGGAAAAATCGGAAAGTGTTGAGGCCTATCCTAGTTAATTGGTCTTTTAGATTTGCCACAAATTGGTTAGTTCGTCCATCTTAACTTGCAACAAAAATAAACCAGTGATCAGTACTGTAAACGAAAGGCCTTTACGTACATTTTGATATGGAAAGTATATTAGAATCCCTCTGTGAAAGTTCAAACTTGTAGTAGGCGGTCGTAGCTGCTCTTGAAGGAGGTCACACTTTCTGCATTAATGACATCGGCTGGTAATTTATTCCAGATGTCCACAACTCTTGCTGAAAAAAGTACTTTCTTGTGTCGTGTTGTGTTAAGTCGAACGGTTAGTTTACGAAGTTTGGGACAGTGTCCTCAAGTTCTCGAGTCGGCTGCAAACTCAAGTGAAAGGTTACAGTGGTCATGGCTTTGAAAACTAATTCTAGAGTTGAATCGTGTCACCGCGAATTCTTTTTTTGTTCAAGTGTTATTAAACCAAGCTTTTTAAGTCTATTTTGATAATTGTAGTGTTGGAGTTTAGGTATTAGTTGCCGTGCTAAGATTTTTATGTCCTTTTGTAGCCATGGTGACCAAGCTTGTACTGCATGTTCAAGCTGTGGGCTTTCAAGTTGCTTGTAAAGACGAAGAATGACATTTTTTTTATTTGATCGACAATGATCGTTTGATGAGATCAACATTCTGTTTGCTTTTTTGCAAACTTATCACATTTGCTTGAAGGTTTTAAGGTAGAATGAAGTAGATCGCCCAAGTCATTTTCTTCAGTTGTACGTCCCAGTGAAATATTGTTCATTGAGTATTTATTGAAGGGGTTGTTGTAGCCAATATGCGTCCGCCAGTGTTCACTCATTTTTTGTAGCTTGTCCAAATCAGCTTGTAGAATTTAAGGATCACTACAATTTCGCAAGGGATGATATGTCTTGGTATTGTCAGTAAATTTTTGAGTTCAGAACTAATTTCACCGCCAGTATGATTGATTTAGATTAGAAAGAGTACTGGTCCAAGAACTGAACCCTTTGGGACACCACTTGTGACGTATTCTCCATTCAGATGATGCTCCATTTATGACTACTCGCTGTTCTGTATTTGTCAATCATGCTTTGACCCACTGTAGAATATTTCCATTTATGCCATGATACTTCATCTTTTCAATCAATCTGAGGTGTGGTACTTTGAAAGTGCATGGAATATAGATGTGAAGCTTCCACCTAAATTTGGGTCTGATGAGTCTCTGTGTGGAGACTGACAATTGCGAAATGTTTTCTTTTATTTGATGGAAAGGAAAGGTGCTGGTTTTACGGATGGTCCCGAGGAACCTACAGGGAATACTTTTGTCAATTATATCACCAATTTCTTCTTCTCTCTGATGCCCCATCTTTCTAAAATTGAATGCAGAGGCTACAAGTTACCATATCTGTATGGTGTTTTCTTTCAAAACAGACACCTTTTAGCAAAACTATGACATTACATCAGAGCACAGACATTACAGGAAACTTGAAAAAAATGTACAAGAACTTGAGGACAAAAGATCGCTACTGTATACTGTTATAGTGTACCCATTCCTCAAACTGTCCAGATTTAAGTAATTTGATGAGGCTGTCAAGTTGCTGTGCAATGGTATTGACATGTGGACACTTTGAGTGCACAAGAAAGAAATCTAAAACTAATAAGAGAAAAGCAAACGTCAAAGAATGGCTGTTTATTTTGATCCATTTGTTATGAAAATGCATACAGTGATCACACAGTGTGTCACACTATGACAGGAGTATTCATGTGGTTTGAGAAAAATTGTCCAATAAAGGCAAACAAATTTTGTGTTAAATTTTCTGTGTGTGTTTTTTAGCCGCTTACCCGTGTACTTTTAGGATTTTGAGTGGACGCAAAACAAAGAATTTACTTACTTTGGCCTAATTTTTTTGAGTCCTCCCGCTTGCACTCGTCGTATGCTGTCAATGGCTCGTGTTTAGCATGCAGTCCCCATCTGTTACGCTGCAGTATGCAGTACTACTACTACTACGTTGTTTACAACATGATTTGCTTCGTTGCCGTATAAGTGAAACAGAACTCACTATGCTTACAAACTCCTAGACAATACTGGGTTTGACACATGACATATTATATATGTCAGTGGCCATGTAAATTATGCAAGCGTGAAAGGCTACCCGAACCTGCCGTAAACGGGCCAACAACAGGAGCTTGCTGTCATCAACCTTGACTGGAGGTGTCTATGGAAATTACTACGGAGCTATTCAGAGTCTCGGTCCAAGGTCAGCTACTGCCAACAATCATGACGACCGTGGACTCTCCGTTGATCTAATATCTTGGCCACCTGGTTCTGATGCACTGACTGTAATCGCAGACAACTTTCATTCATCATTTTTTTCTCCTTGTCTGTGGTTTCACCTTGCCTTGTTTATGACATCGCAACAGAGACCCTCCAGTATGATTGTCAACTGTACCTTTCACGCACAGGTTTACGTGGAGTTTTCTCTTTCGCCGAAATAAAATAACTCTTCTCAAGAAGCCATCCAAAATTAAATTTATACACACAATTATTAATGAAATTTAAACATTTGAATAACTTTGTTGAACTCTGTTGATATCCTTTGCAACGAATGCTGTACTACCAGAGACATAATAATGATCGTATTGATCAGCTGATACCATGGCATGCAGCTTGCTGATCATGCTGATGTCGATGCATGAACATTCCGTTTCCGTTTCCGTTTCCGTGATGTTTCAAGTTCGATATAGATGGTAGGGATGCAATTCCTTTTCATTTCCTTCGAAAATACATCGCTTTTTAATTCCAATTTAACCGTGAAAGTGCTGCTCATTTTTGTGTTGAACGTGCATGTTCAGTGCAGTGTGGAATGTGTGTAAATGTATACTCAAGCAAACTTTGCACTCCATAATGTACTCGACTTTGCCTTGCACATTATGTCATGCAAAGTTTGCTTTCGTCCATAATGGACCGGGAGGTGGTACATTATTGCTTAAGTATATCCCTGTTGTGTGCAGTAATATATCCCTGTTGTGTGCATATATCCCTGTTGTGTGCATATATATCCTTGTTGTGTGCAGTAATATATCCCTGTTGTATGCAGTAATATATCCCTATTGTGTGCAGTAATATATCCCTGTTGTATGCAGTAATATATCCCTGTTGTGTGCATATATATCCCTGTTGTGTGCAGTAATATATCCCCGTTGTGTGCAGTAATATATCCCTGTTGTGTGCAGTAATATATCCCTGTTGTGTGCAGTTATATATCCCTGTTGTGTGCAGTAATATATCCCTGTTGTGTGCAGTAATATATCCCTGTTGTGTGCAGTGATATATCCCTGTTGTGTGCAGTGATATATCCCTGTTGTGTGCAATAATATATCCCTGTTGTGTGCTGTAATATATCCCTGTTGAGTGCAGTAATATATCCCTGTTGAGTGCAGTAATATATCCCTGTTGTGTGCAGTAATATATCCCTGTTGTGTGCAGTAATATATCCCTGTTGAGTGCAGTAATATATCCCTGTTGAGTGCAGTATATATCCCTGTTGAGTGCAGTAATATATCCCTGTTGTGTGCAGTGATATATCCAAGAACCATATCTTGCCAAAGCATATTGTTTCTACACATAATGAATCATTTAGCACTAGTTGTGAATATACAAATTAGGTACATGGAATGAGTTCAAGCTGAATTAGATGAGATTTTTATAAAACTGTACAGAAAGTACACACAAATAACTACAAATAACGCAGTCTCTATTTTAAGAAATTCTGATACAGCAATTTAAACATGGAGTGGTTCATGGCAGCAAGTCTTGATTCTGCCATGACTACATTCTGTGCTGTGTTTCAGACATAGAAATATTTATTCTGTGTTACAAACTTAATAATAACACAGTAAGGGTAAGACCACGAGTTGGTCACCTGTCCTCACGTTACATAATACTCTTGATAGTGTTTTGATGATACCCTCGCCTTGGGGCAGACATCATTAGTGCTACTGTTATGAGCACCATCCTATATGGGCAGGTGACAAATTGTGATCTTCCCTTTGCTATCATGTGTTACTATTCAAAAGATGATGAACTCCTCAAACAGAGGATGATAGGACCAATGGATGTTGACTCTAAACTAAAGACATACATTATCACAATCAAATATGAGATATGAACAAACCTTGAAATGGTTGGCAGCCTTTTTAAGTCCTTCATCAGAATCAAAGTTTTGAATACAAGCAATTTGACTGTGGAGTGATGCCATATTAAACAACACACATGCCTTCTCAAAAGACGATGATGACATACCTGTAAAGGGAATCAAATGACAATGAATTACATTTTTGAACTAAATATTAATGTACAAAAGTACCAAGCTGTAATCATTAATAATTGCGACTAAATTCAACTTTTAATGTACATATTTTATGAATGTAAATTGTACTGTCAGTGCTGACTTTGTTTGTTTTGCTTATAGAGTTATTTCCAGTCATGTACAGACCTTTTCCCCGATTATCCCACAATACATTGCAGTGGCTATATCAAACACCGTTTATGCACTCAAAACAAGGAAGAATGACACAAATTTGATATGCAAAATTATGCCCCGTGTATAATCTAACCATCAGCAACAAAAATATAGGTCAGGGTGTAATCTGCCATAGAATTCTATGAGTAACATATCCTACGGCTATGAAGTTCTATGCGTAACTTACGCTTTGTAGACCCTAGTGCGCACTGCACATTTTTTCTTGATGTCTGGTATTTTTGTCGGATGCATAAACAATTAAGAAAACAAACATAAAATTCTACTTCATATTTGATAATGTGCAGATGCTAAATATCCTGCACAAACGTATCAGTTTCAGATTCAGAGAACAGTCTGGATGCTGCTGCAGCTTCATTAGCTTCAGATGCAGAGTACAATCTGGATGCTGCTGCAGCTTTATTAGCTTCAGATTCAGAGTACAATCTGGATGCTGCTGCAGCTTTATTAGCTTCAGATTCAGAGTACAATCTGGATGCTGCTGCAGCTTCATTAGCTTCAGATTCAGAGTACAATCTGGATGCTGCTGCTGAAAAATGACTTCAAATTCTCAGTGTCAGGTGATAATATTATTTGCTGGTAAAATTTTCAACAGAGGAGCAATTTCAGCAAAATAAATGGTTGAGTTTGTACACGCCATGTGATGCCCGATGACACATATGGTCATAATTGATCAAGCACTGATTTGTGCTGACCCTCCAGTAGCCTTCCCACTGTTAAACAGTTTGCTTATTGTATAACTTGGATACTTTGTTGTCCTCTTGAAAGTGTTCAGTTTTGTACTTTGTCCATTTTGGAATGTACCATACCACACTCTCTGCTAGTGTGACTTGAGTATAATAACAAAGATTGATAAAGATTGATAATGGGCCAGATTGGGACAGCCAGTGACAAACCACCTATTGACATACTGATTATTCTATCAGTAATTTTCTGTGACGAAAACACCCATACATTGCTCTACAATGTTAACAATACATGATAGTTTCATCAGTGACTGGGGCACTGAACCAAATTTTCCATGATAGGACAACTTTTCTTTTATGTATATCATATTGCTTGTTGGCTCTGTCCTAAAATTCTACTCAGTAGGAAACTGAAACTGTGAAATTTGTAATAAGGCCAAAGTAATTAAATTCTTTGTTTGCGTCCCCACCCGCGTAGGTTTTTAAGGTTTTCATGAAAAACACACACAAGGTATTTGAATAGGAAATTTTAGGACATGACCGCTTAGCTTTCTGAAGTAAAATTTTGTTACAATTTTTATTTGCTGCAATCAAATTACATTGTGTTAATTTTCTTGTGTGTGTTTTTCAGCCGCTTAGACGCGTACCTTTTCCCATTTTGAGTGGACGCAAAACAAAGAATTTAATACTTTGGCCTAAATTTGTGCTTCACATACACATCAAGAACAGTCAACAGGAAGCCAGTAATACAGTTAGATGACAGTGAGGTTTCAACACTTAATTTTGACGCACAAATAATTTATCTTTTAGAATTATTTATATCCATTCATCAAAGATGTCAGACATCCACAAAGATGAATGCTACACCTGTTATGAATTCATTTTCAAGTGTTTAAGTTTCCTGACCAATAGCTAAAGTTTGCAATCTTGGAGGTGTTACAGGGCAATACTTATAAACACTGATATAAAAGTTTGCAGAGATATGTCATAAAAAACATCTAAAATAAAGGGTCTAGACTGTATTCACTCTGATGCCTTGTGCATTCCTTACATATCCTTTCTTATTTATTCATTATTGGTAACAGATGATGATGGTGGTACTGAACACATCTGCCTCTCTCAGTCCATAAATGGACACATGAAATTCACCAACATCACAGTCCATAAATGGACATATGGAATTCACCAACATCACAGTCCATAAATGGACATATGGAATTCACCAACATCACAGTCCATAAATGGACATATGGAATTTACCAACATCACAGTCCATAAATGGA
Source organism: Ptychodera flava (assembly GCF_041260155.1). Taxonomy (NCBI): domain Eukaryota; kingdom Metazoa; phylum Hemichordata; class Enteropneusta; family Ptychoderidae; genus Ptychodera; species Ptychodera flava. The sequence goes on from NW_027248278.1 coordinate 1,374,296, forward strand.
CATATGGAATTTACCAACATCACAGTCCATAAATGGACATATGGAATTCACCAACATCACAGTCCATAAATGGACACATGGAATTCACCAACATCACAGTCCATAAATGGACACATGGAATTCACCAACATCACAGTCCATAAATGGACATATGGAATTCATCAACATCACAGTCTTTCATCTTCAGTCTTTCAGAAATTAATTTCTAATAACAACAAAGTCAACATTGTTAAAGTGATGTAAGATCATGTTCTACTTTCAGTTTGGTTTCTGTGAAGACACACAGCTGATCTACCTACAGATACTTGATCAAACTAGCAGTGAATCAAAATGAAAAATATGAGCATTGTTCAAATGTTCAAATCATTTATTGAGTTGAGATACTAATTTGCAAATGTCATTCTAAGGAAAAAGCTTAGAGTTCATTGCCACAGTTCACAATGTTGCATTTTTCCCGTATATACTTACTTTGTTTTCTTTGTCCACCAAACCATGAACCTTTATTGAAAGCATCATACCATGTGTAGGAAACACGAATCTATAAAGTTCAATGAAAGTATAGATTAATTACATTAATAGTAATTACATGAACAGTGTTAGATACAGAGAAGGCCACAAACTCTGCATTCAAACAAGATAACTACACAATACAGACGTGTACATAAATTTTCTGTAACTTTTCTACAAATGATACACTTTCATCCTAAATTTTATTCTTACTCTCAATTGCTGACACTAAAATCATGTTTGTAAGTAGTTGATTGCTTGCAGACATATAACTGTCTCAGTCTACCTGAGAGACCAACATTTATTTATGTCCTCCTCACATGTGAATATGGAATGTGATGTAGCAAGTAGGACTCCTGAAAGGTCAATATGAAGTCTGATGTAGCAAGCATGACTCCTAACAGGTCAATATGCATGAAGTCTGATGTAGCAAGAAGGACTCCTGAAAGGTCAATATGAAGTCTGATGTAGCAAGCATGACTCCTGACATGTCAATATGGAGTCTGATGTAGCAAGCAGGACTCCTGAAAGGTCAATATGAAGTCTGATGTAGCAAGCATGACTCCTAACAGGTCAATATGCATGAAGTCTGATGTAGCAAGTAGGACTTTTGACAGGTCAATATGAAGTCTGATGTAGCAAGGAAGATTCCTGACAGGTCAATATGAAATCTGATGTAGCAAGTAGGACTCCTGAAAGGTCAATATGAAGTCTGATGTAGCAAGTAGGACTTTTGACAGGTCAATATGAAGTCTGATGTAGCAAGTAGGACTTTTGACAGGTCAATATGAAGTCTGATGTAGCAAGCATGACACCTGACAGGTCAATATGAAGTCTGATGTAGCAAGGAAGATTCCTGACAGGTCAATATGAAGTCCAATATAGCCAGTATCACTAACAACACAATCTGACACAGGAAACATTTTAGCCATTTTCAGATCATCACCAATAGTTGTTTGCAGACTTTAGCAAAGGTAGAAGTTAACCCCACCGTAGATGTCCATACAAGCAGTTACCTTTTTAAAAATTTGGGTGATATGACAAGAGTGACACCACTAATTTCTTAGAAATTTTTAAGCCATCTTACCAGGCGCTTGCTCCTCACTTTGGCACCATTTTGCAAGTAGTATAGCCATAAACTGATGACGTCAAATGGCCATACACAAAACATAGACACCTTGTAATTATGGCACTGTGTGTTGTGTACGGTGATTTGACGTCATCAGTTTGTGGCTATACCACTTGTAAAATGATGCCAAAACTTTATGTAGTCATGTTTATTTGATATATTTCACTATAATTGTACTTCTTTCAAGTCATTCCTGAACTTAAGCAATAACAAGCTTTTAAATTCAATTGGCCATTGTCTGACAAATTGAATTTTTTGTGATTCTGTCGTGACATTTGAATACAACTTTACAACACCAAGTTGAGAATTCTAAATTACTGGTAAAAACTTCACAGATAAACTGAAAAGTTATCAAAACTAATAGCTGTTACTATGCTCTTTCATATTTTACCACTGTATGTCAATTGCATTGTTTATATCAAGAACTTGCATCATAAGATTTGTTAAATCTTATTGTTGTTGCAGTTTTTCTAAGTCAGAAATTGTTACTGAGAACTAACAGTTAAAATATTGACTGCCTTGTCAATTTCAAATATTATGGAAAGAAAGTAAACTTCAATTTTTTCCTTATTGTTTTGAAGTGAAACTTTTACAAAAACATCAGAAAGGGTAATATCACTTTCAAAATCACTTACCTGATTTTCTGCTACAGGTAACTTGGCTTCTGTAGCAACCAACTGATCGTAATATCTAAAACACAAATAGCAATTAATGAATATCCACTGCTAATTCTTATGCGTAGTACCAGAGAATTGAGACAATTAAAATAACATGGTTTATGAAAATGTAACAAATCATCCTGAGTCCTCTGTAATTTCCTGAACATTGATGGTTGTTCTTCCATGAGTCAAGGAAGTGATAATGTACAATGTGTGAATACACATTATCAATGAAAGTAATAGCTACTCACTAGACAGTGTGCTGTGACATTGTGGGGTTATTTCGCATATGTTTCCTTGTTGCCAATGAAAAGTAAAAGGTGTGTTCAAGAAGACTCCAAAGTTTTCACTTGAACAAAGTTATCTTGTTGTTTTTCTTTTTGGAGCTAGCAGTTGCACTGTTTTCTGTTCTAAAGTCAGAAAGACACTGCGTGTATGCTGTGCGTTCTGCATAATTCCCATCCAGAGCTTCCGTTAATGCAAAACCCTGCATATTTCAAGCATAATTACCCTGACATATGCAAAGTAAAATGTAGTCTGTGTAATCTGATATGCATTGAAAAAGTACAGTCTCTGTAACAAAGACATGAGCACACATGGTTTCCCTCCAATGTGTAGTTTATCAGGACTAAAAATTAAATGATTGCTAAAAAGAAAAATACAGTAAGGCCAGAGAAAAAAAAAATCTTGTTCATCGGATTTTTTGGACCAAGTTCCAGGAGCGGCGAGCGAAATTTCTTTTTTTTTTTTTTTTTTTGGCCGAAGGTAAACGCGGTTCTCTGGCATTTTTGCACAGATGCAGACAAGGCAAGATAATTGTTTCCCTTTTTACCAGAAATATCTCAGACAAGAAACACTGATACTGGTAACTTAATTCAAGACTATATTTCCCAACAATAACATACCGGTAGTGTTTGCACAACATATTCTGAGTATTTCAACATTCTCTCAGAATAAATGTACAGCAAATCACTGAAATCCAACAATTCAGTATTGTCCTTTAATATTGCCCTGGTGGGACCTAGCATCTGAGTTTTTTCTTTTTACTTTGGCCCCATGTTTTGGCCTCTTTACCACTGTCTCTACACATTTTACACAATGGTCTAACAACACTGTACTGTGATCGGAGTGAAGTTATATAGTCATCATTCAGAAGGCTGTCTTGTACTCCACAATAGAAACAGCAAGCTTCAAATGATACTTTAACATCAACGCAACCATGTGTTTTGTCATTGCCGTAAATTTTTATACTTTCGATCCAATTTTAATTCAATCGGATGCACCGTCCATCTGCTGTCACGATCTTGTTGAACAAATCGCCAAACGTAATATCAGGACAAACAATGAATAGCGTCTTTGGAACTAACTGTTGGCCATCACATCGAATGTTGGTGATCAAATTAATACTCATGATGTGACATGTACTAACCTTTACAAAACAAGGAAGGAAATTTCTGGCCAAATCGACCCACTTTGCGCCGTGATTCGCCAAATTCAGACGTCACAACAAAGTGTTGGCGGTCAACTAGTAAAGTCCAAACACGTCGGAAGTCTCATTCAAAATCCTGTGCCCGCGAAAACCCGACAAAGTGTAGGGCGCCACCAGCGGCAGTACTAAAAATATTTGTAATGCAGAAGTAAGAATTTGCCGCGATCAAAAAAATAAAAAATAAAAAAAAATTCCAAATATGCCAAAGTAGAAGCGGTGATTCCGATGAACAATTTATTTTTTCTTCCTAGCCTAAAGGACAGTGTGCTCACATTCGGTTTGAATTGGTCCATTCGAGAAATATTTAAACCAGGAAAAACAAGAATGACAAAAGCAAATAAGGTCTGCAACTTAGGTACTGGAGGTCATCTTTAGGAACATGCATATAAACTTCTATAGCAATGGGACAAGCAGATCCTAAATACATAAGCAAATGTCAACAACAAAAAATAGACAGAGAATGTTTGATAAGAAGAAAAGGTGGGAGTGGGTAAAAAAATGTACAAGGGATCTGGTAAAAAAGTAATGCTACCTCATCAATCTTCTGGACCCTACCCCCAGTGTTCTCACCAGAAAAAAAAAATTGTGGGACATTTTGTCCCGCTGACCAAAAAAAGCGGGACAACGGATGATTTTTGTGAGACAATATATAAATATGTTAAAAACGTCAAACTGCAAATACGAACCTTATTCTATGCATGGAAAAAATAAAGGACTCAACAATCATTCAACTTAACAACTTTTTTGTAAACATTCGGTGAACATATCAACTGATATTGAATATCAGTGCCTTTTAATGAAAAGTCTATGGGACTTTCGTTCTTTCCAGTGTGAAAGTCCATTTCGGGGCCCTCTACAATAACAGTATTGCTAGAGTGTCCAGCCGTTCAGCTCCCAGTTGATTCCTGTCATTAGTTACTTTTTTCGCACACTAAACCCCCTTTCACAACCAGCAGAAGGAACAGGCCAAGTCAGCATTTATTTAGATCAGGAAACATATCCCTATGATGTTTGTAAACAATCATCACATTTTGACGTGAAATTTTGGTCGCCAGCCAAGGCTACAAATTTTGTCAATTGATTGAAGCATGGAAAAAAGACGTCCATGTTCTCACATATAAGTTCGCCTGGATAATATACTATCACATGCGCAAGCCAAGAATTGATAATTTTTGCATAATAAGAGAACTTTCCTCCAACTATTCCACATTTAAACCTCGGAACTACTTTTGGAATAATATTATCAATCGGCAGTGGGCAAGTTGTCATCATTTCCAGTCGTAGTTACTAGGTCGCGTGGGGGCGAGGAACGGAGCAAATGCCTGATAACATCACACAACACGTATCTCCCGCGAAGTTTATACATGATTCCAAACACAGCAAAGACCTAAAAATTATCTCAGACAAAGTTGCGTTATTTTTCGAGAACAAAAATTCACTGAATCTCAACGGCACGAACACTATAACGTCGTTCCCGTCAAGACCCTGGTTGCCATGCGGAACTCACAGTATAATGCTACCAGCTTCGAGTTCGTTGTTTTCGAAAAATGTTCATGTAATTCCTTAGGGATATACAAGCTTTACATTCTTGTGTTTTCGTAGTTCGGATTATTGTTGTCGTAGCCTATGAAAATATTTATCGTGCCCATGACGCCTCCAGCTTCCGCGAATTCCGTGGACATGTACCGGTATGCATGCAAGGCGAACACGTCCAGTGCGTCAGACTACCACAGTCTCGTGTGGTTCAATACACGACGGCCGCTGTGTGGTATACGTAATGCATCCACACATCGGCCATCATGTATCGAATCACAAGTGACTGTGGCTTAAGTACGCCCTCTGACGGGTATTGCCTCCAGATTGCCTCGGTTTCAACCAGGAAGTGTAATTACTCGCGTCAATCATTTACGTCCATGGTGAAAAGTATTGGCTGTATGATACGGCCGGCCGGCCGTACGGCTGGCACCACGATAGTTTATAATTTCAAAGGCGCGCCACTATTGGCGCGCACCGCCCAAGAAATCCGCGACAAAACAGAAAAATACGCGAGAATGTCGCGGAATCGCGGCCTGGTGAGAACGCTTGTACCCCCTCATGAATTTACCAGATATATGAACTGAAAATGCTCACGTGTTTCATTATTATTGCAGTTATGTGTAAATTTGAACCTTTGGCACATGTTTGCAACTTCATTGAAAGTATTATGATCAACATAATGAACAATATTCACCGCTGATTAGTTCTAAAGGATCATGAAGTATACAAATACGTAATTAGCTAGAATAAAAATACTTCTTTGACTGCTGTCATTGTACCACCACTTTATATAGCAAGTGTAATTACCTTTAGCCAAGTTTTAAGCCATATATGCCAAACTGTGAAAGCTCATTAGATATGCAAATTATAAATTAGCTGACATGAAAATGTGAAATGACTTTCAATATTGTTTTAACTTGGCATAATCATCAATGTACACAGCATGTTTTGCCAACTTTGATCAAGTAAATCCCAGTATATATCCCTAATTAGAAAAGATCATTGAAAATGCAAATTAGGAATTGGCTGAAGGAAAAATGCTTAATGACTTTCAATAATGTTGTATCACAGTATCTTTAATGTATATAGCAAGTTTCATCAACTTTGGTCCAGTCAATTCAGATATATATCCCTAATTAGCAAAGTTCATTAAATATGTAAATTAGGAATTGGCTGAAGTGAAAATGCTTAATGACTTTCAATATTATTGTATTATAGTGTCTTAATGTACATAGCAAGTTTCATTAATTTTGATCAAGTCAATTCAGATATATATCCCTAATTATGAAAATTCATTTAATATGCAAATTAGGAATTGGCCGAAGTAAAATTGTCTTTTGACTTTCAATAATGTTATATCACAGTATCTTTGATGTATACGGCAAGTTTCAACCACTTCAATCAAGTTAATTCAGATATATATCCCTAATTATGAAAGTTCATTAAATATGCAAACTCTAAATTGGCTGAAGTAAAACTGTTAAATTACTTTCAATAATGTTGTATCATAGTGTCTTTAATGTATATAGCAAGTTTCATAAATTTTGGTCCAGTCAATTCAGATATATATCCCTAATTATAAGCAAATGTCAACAAAAAAATTAGCCAGAGAAGCTTGACAAAAAGAAAAGGTGGGAGAGTGGGGAAAAAATAAAGAGTGGGAAAAAATGTACAAGGGATCTGGTAAAAAGTAATGCTACCTCATCAATCTTCTAGCCCCTACCCCCTCCTGAATATCAAATGTTCCATCCCTTACATAAGACCAGCTGGCAGGAAATGTATTTACAACCTTGGGGATGTTTTAATTAATGCTATGAGTGCTATCATTCGAATGTAAACAGCACTTAAATCAGTTACAGATAGTGAAATGCCTTCCACTGTGGGGGGGATTACGACATCTGGAATTATCCTGGATCCAAATTTCTCATCAGTTCTTGTGTCTTACATGCAAAAGTGGCAAAAATTGGTCCGCAATGAAAAATTTTCCTCAGCTTTGTTTTCTGGATCAAATTTTACTACAAATTGATACCAAATATGACAAAATTATGTTCACAGCCTTAACTCTCTCACAACATATCCTGGGTTGGTGTAGGTCATTTAAGGTCACAAACTGAGAAAATTACCTAAAATATACAAATTTGGGGGTTTCCCAACACTTAGAGCAGAAAATTTATCTAATAACATCCCTCGGGACTTTTGTACCAAATTACAAAGCTATCAGACAATTTTGAGAACGTCTATGTCCCATAGTTTTAACATCTTTCCTTGATCAGAAAGTAATTTTACAAATAACTGTAACGACCCATTATACATTCCCAACTTTTCCGTATTTGATTTAACCCTTTTCCTGCCAAGTCGGTGAAAATCCGCTTGAAATTCGGTGTAGCCAGAATCTAAGTACTGGTGACCGTTATTCTACCAACCCGGTGGAAATCGGACCCTTTTTGGGTACCCCCTTTCCTGCCAAGTCGACGGTACTACGTTTTGCTATCCCCTATGCGTTTAGGGGTCATCCGATGACAGGTTTTCTGACAAGGAACGCCTTTTCCCCTCGAAATGGGTTCGCAGGGAGTCGATAGACAGGGAAAGGTGCAGAAACCTGTCCGCCAGTCCCCCACACCCGAGGGGGGCTGGGTTTTTTTTTACCGCTTTTTAGCGGACTTGGCAGGATAGCATGGTGACGTTTTCTGGCGGAGTTGGACGTACTTGGCTGCCTGGCACTATAAAGATTACTGCCGAACTTGACCAACTCGGCAATGCTAATCTAGAAGGCTACCTCTTGCAAACGACTTGGCAGATATGCCGATGGTGCGAGACGAAAGTCACTTATTCAGTTGTGCGTGACTGAAAATGAGAACGTATTTTTGACGGGACGGCTCGACTTGTTCCTCCGATGGAACGGATATGAACGACTCGGAAATACCATTACAAACTGGTGTCCGACGTACTAAGCTGGGCTTCAGCTCTGCAAGTTCAAGCCAGGCAACGTCCTTCACCGCCTTGGCCGTGCCATTCAATGGACGTAGCTTTGGATTTTTTATTTATTCCATCGTCCGAAGTATTGGCTCTGGTTTGCAGGCAAACGTATCCTCTTGCCGACGCATTGGTAACTACGTACACTGTTTGCGTACAGAGAATTCAAAAGGGGACATAAGGTCAATGTGTAGTCTGCTACGGGGATACCGCCTGCATTTAGCAGGGACTGCTTTTGTTATGCAAACCAGCTAGCAGTACAATATGGCTGCCAGGCATGTGGACACGTCGATGGCTAGAACAATGGAAGCATATTGCGTTGCACCCGTGCATCGCAAAAGTGAACTGAAGACTTGGGTGTAGTGACTGGTTATCACTGGTTAGCTGCAGCCCAAGCCATGTCGGTACAAACCCGTACCTGACTGAGGACCACTCGATTAAGTCAGTAATGAACGGTAACACTCGTAAACCAACTCCCAACTGAGCTGGCTAAACTACGTGGAGCTGTGCTTCAATGGCTCAGCCATGTCGTTAATACAACGGCAAAAACGTAGTTTTTATGCTACTCTGCCAAGTCGTTGAAGGTACGTATTCAATTGACCCTACCCTGGGGAAACAGGACAGGTTTGCCGGTGCTGCTGCACCCCTAGCACGACCCTCAGGGTCTCTGACTAACAGACGAGTGAGGTGATGTTTGTGCCTAGCGGACGTGCGTAATACTGAAGGAGTTTATTTCCGAAAAAATAAACATGAAACGGCAATAAAATGACGCACTCCCAGGGGCAAACAAAGCCGGTGACCTCAATTTTTTTCTGCAGTAACCCTTGAGCTCCTTCCCCTGTCTATGGGCATGTAGAAATTATCGAAGTCTAACACGTATAAGTACGGCTAAAACAACCCTGAAAATGGGCGATTTCTGCCAAAATGCCTGGCAGGATAACATGCAGGAGAGCCAATCTTTTGCAGGCACATATTAATCATTATGGGGCGGTTTTCTACTGACTTGGCAGGATAACGGACAAGGGCGCTCGGCAGGAAAAGGGTTAAACTAAGGTTAGCTGGTGCTAATACATGGATGTACAGCATTTTCAAATATCCTCTGAAGTTAGTGGAGGGCTTATACTGCAGCTGGACTGAGACGAGTACAGTAAGATTACTGTACTTGTTGATTAGGACCCTCCCCCTGTTTTAGAGGATTTTCAAAAATGCTATACATCCGTATGAAAGATCCCTCCCTAGTTTAGTTCAAAAAGCCAAAAAATCACAACTCAAAATTGATGATAGTATGACTTCAACTTTCACATATGCGAAGTTGTTGCTGACTGACCAACTAACGATTTAGAAGAGAATTAACTTGCACATTATTTGAAAGACGGTTCTGTCTGTGGCTTCTCTGCTAGGTGACTGGCTTCCGTATGTTGTGAGTTACAATGCGATCAAAACTTACCATATTGTTGTAGCTGATTGCCAAATGACACTTTCAAGAAATTAGTAGTCCCCATGCAAGGTTTTGTCCATGGGACAACCATTGCCAGATATTAGTAGTCCCCATGCAAGGTTTTGTCCATGGGACAACCATTGCCAGATATTAGTAGTCCCCATGCAAGGTTTTGTCCATGGGACAACCATTGCCAGATATTAGTAGTCCCCATGCAAGGTTTTGTCCATGGGACATCCATTGCCAGATATTAGTAGTCCCCATGCAAGGTTTTGTCCATGGGACAACCATTGCCAGATATTAGTAGTCCCCATGCAAGGTTTTGTCCATGGGACAACCATTGCCAGATATTAGTAGTCCCCATGCAAGGTTTTGTCCATGGGACAACCATAGCCAGATATTAGTAGTCCCCATGCAAGGTTTTGTCCATGGGACAACCATTGCCAGATATTAGTAGTCCCCATGCAAGGTTTTGTCCATGGCACATCCATTGCCAGATATTAGTAGTCCCCATGCAAGGTTTTGTCCATGGGACAACCATTGCCAGATATTAGTAGTCCCAAGCAAGGTTTTGTCCATGGGACAACCATTGCCAGATATTAGTAGTCCCCATGCAAGGTTTTGTCCATGGGACAACCATTGCCAGATATTAGTAGTCCCCATGCAAGGTTTTGTCCATGGGACAACCATTGCCAGATATTAATAATCCCCAAGCAAGGATTTGTTCATGAGACAACCATGGCTATGTATGTGTGAAGCAAGAAAGGTTTGAGATTTGACATCTTCCATCTGTGGTAAAATTGAGTTCCTTAGCCGGGTTTGTGTTGGTATTAACGTTGTGCGGTATGGCTGCAATACATCAGCTCGAGCTTTGCTCTCGGGTTGTGGGTTGGACATCAAACCCACAACCAATTACCTGCAAAATTGTATCGCTACGGTGAGGCGGTCGGTGATTTTTGGGTTTTGCGACCTCGCTCACCAGTAGCACTACATAAGCGCATCCCACTGGACCAGGTGTGTTGATGTGAAATGCAGGGAAAGACACTAAGGGTTGTCCGATTGCCCGGGGCAAGTGAAAGTCGCGTTCGGACAAGTGAACCTCCGATGCCACTTGCCCGACGGGACAAGTGCAAAAAATAATTACCAAGAAATCGAATTCACGAGAGCGATTTTCTGGTGAGGGAACACGGACTTAAACAACAAAAAATAATCATATTATGTCATTGTGAACATTTCCATAAGATTTTTCATAAAATTGCATGAAGAGTTGACGAAAAGAATCATATAATCGCTGTCAATAAAATCCAGTTCAAACAACCCACCGGTTATTAATACCGTGCGCTGATTTTTTTGCATATGAAAAAGCTGTTCAGCTGGTGGAGCGTACGTTCACAAAAGTTCATTGCATCGACCATGAGGTTACGGTGTCTCACAATATGTCGATACGGTAAAAGAAAGAAAACACACAGCGGTTTTTGTGCTTTGTATGAACGTTTATAATAATGTAAAAATAAAGTCCAGTGGTTAAAAATCACCGCATAAAATTGGACTTTTACTAAAACGTACTCTTCAATGTTAACTTGTTGAGGGACAGTGAGTGGCAAAGTCAGTGGCGAGACCGCATGCATTGAAGTCATGAGCAATATTTGGTGTCAACGGGTCAAGTCTTTGAATTTTCAACAAACACTGACTTAATTTTCAGGTCAATAAAGCCAAAAGTTACTTGTCCGTGGCGACCAACCTCTCTGTTTGTGAATTTTACCATTCTAAAATGACTGTCAAGAAGCAATTGGAGCGAGTTTGGCATCGAGAAATTCAGCTTTCAAGACACATTGAAAAACACCGACGCCTTAGGTTGTTGGTTTTAATTCTATTTAGTCTGCGCATGAGCATTAAAAAGACCACCTAGGTTATTAGAAAAACATAGGATACTGGTATAGTGCCATGGCAATCCAAACTTTATAGGGCTTGTGTATGATATAAGCGCAGTAAAAACATGACAAAGAAGTACATTATTTTTCAGAAGCTTCAAAACATTCCTTTATAGCTACAGATTTTTTCTTTCTGTATAGATAAGTTAAAACTTTTAAAAGCAAAAGACCTTGAAGGTACAATTGAAATGGCTGTTATTATTTGTACATTAAAGGGGAAGTTCACCAAGGATGATTTTTACATATCTGCTAGCTTTGTGGTCACTTACCCCGGAATAGCTATTTTCGCCATTTATAACTCGCAAGATTTTTTACAAAAACTGATAGAAATAGTACAGGAAGTTGCCCATGTAATTTGAATCATGGGAAAAAGCGCCAAGCTTGGAGCTTGCATAATGTGATATGGAAGGGACCATTTTCCCATGGTTATGGCATTGTCCACTCACCCATGCTTAAACCAGACTGTGCTTATTTACATAACTTTTGTTTATACTGAGTATCCTTGCATAAACGATGATTCACTTATAATAAACTGTCCACTGTCAGATTTTGTGTTGCTGTTTACTACTGTGTTACTGTGAGTGGACAATGTGGGAGCCATACCCGTCCGGAGATGATCCCTTCCATATCACATTATGCAAGCTCCAAGCTTGGAGCTTTTTTCCCATGATTCAAATTACCGTACATGGGCAAATTCCTGTAGTGAGTGCCATCGATAGTACTAGTGGCATTCTCACAGGCAGACCATTTGGGGGTGTTGGTATACTTTGGCGTAAAAACCTGAAAGGTGTTTCGCCTATTGTAATAGATTGTGAAAGTCGTGTAGTAGGCATTCGTATAGAAATGGTTGACAGTCCTGATCTTGTGATTTTCAATGTTTACATGCCAACAGCAAATTCTGACACTGACGAATTCCGGAGAATTCTGGGCTTGTTACAAGTGGCTATTACTGATCTTGACACTTGCTGTTGTATTATTGCTGGAGATTTCAATGCTGATCCAGGCAAAAATCAACTTGAATATTTTCTTTTGAATGACTTTGTGAAAGAGAATGATCTTGTTTTCGCTGACATTGAGAGTCTCTCATCTAACACATTCACTATTTAAGCGATTCATGTGCAGCTCGCAGCTGGCTTGACCATATTATTTGTACAAGAGCGGCAAATAGTATTTTTCATTCTGTCACTGTTAACTATGATTTCATTTCCTCTGATCATTTCCCATTAATTTGTGCGCTCAAAACTGACTTGCTACCAAAGATAAGTTCAAAGCCCAAGAAAAATGCTTGTAGGCCTTGTTGGAACAAGTCAACTCCCACCCATCTTTCACGTTATAATTGGTTGTGCGATAAACTTCTCTCAAATGTGAAAATTCCCGTTGAAGCATAAGCTTGCACAGACCCTAACTGTTGTGTCCATTTCGATGATATTAATGTGTTCTATAATGACATTGTCTCTTGTTTAAATTTGCAGCTGAAAGGTCTATTCCGAAAACTGCGTGTTCCAATAATCATTCTGTCCCAGGTTGGAATACATTAGTTAAAGATAGTCACGATAAAGCCCGAAGTGACTTTCTGTTCTGGAGAGATCATGGGTCTCCTAAATCCGGGCCTTTGTTTGAGCTAATGCGCAAGTTGAGGGCGCAGTTCAAACTGCAACCTGCTCAATGCAAGAAAGCTGAGAAAGAACTTTGTGCGCAGGCTTTGGCAGAGAGCTTAAATAATGATCAAAAAGTGTACTGGAAAGAGGTTGCTTAGTGTAAAGGTAAAACACCAACTCCTTTATCAGTAGATGGTTGTACAGGTGATGCAGAAGTTGTGAATATGTGGAGAAATCATTATAAGGATATTTTGACAAAAACTGGTGTAGATTTTACACCTGTTCTACCTAACATTCCGTTTTGTCAGGATATGCTTGTGCAACATGATGAAATTAGTGATTTGATTACAAATCTGAAATTAGGTGCGTCATCTAGTATCGATGAGATCACCCCTGAACATCTAAAATATGCACCGTCTCGGGTGTGTGTTCTATTGTCTCTTGTTTCACGGCCATTCTTATTCACGGGTTTGTCCCAAGGCAAATTATGACGACTGTTTTAGTTCTTATACCCAAAAACCCAGGTGGCGATATTTCTGACAAGTCTAATTATCGCCCCGTTGCTGTTGAAACAACGGCTTCTGAATTGTTGGAGAGGGTTTGGTTAAATCGCTCCATGGATTGCCTTTCTACTACGAACCATCAGTTTGGATTTAAACCACAACATGGTACTGATATGGCTATTTTTGTATTGAAGGAGATTTTGAGTTATTATAAACATCATAACATGCCTGTTTTTGTTACTTTTATGGATGCTTCCAAAGCGTTTGGTTATGTTCGTCACGACGTTCTTTTTCAGAAATTGATGTCAAGGGGAGTTAAGCCTTACTTAATTAAAATTCTGTTCTATTTATACACATTTCAAGATTTTGTTGTTAAATGGAATGGTACTTTATCTGCACCATTCCAGTCTAGAAACGGAGTTAAGCAGGGCGGAATTTCATCACCGATATTTTTCACAGTTTACTTAGATGATCTCAGTAGGAATCTCTCAATGCTGTCGTTCGGATGTCTTCTTGGCGATTACAGGGTTAACCATTTAATTTACGCTGACGATATAGTTATTTTTTCTACCGGAGCTTACATGTACGGTCAGCAAATGTTAGTCAATTGATGTGGTCATCATGGCAGTACAAACTCGATATTTTTTAATGAGAAAAAGACAGTGTGTATGTTAATTCAACCTGGTGTTCGGAAACTCAAACCAGTTCCAATTTATCTAAATGGTAGACTTCTGACTTATGTTAATGTTTACAAATACCTTGGTCATTTAATACCTTGTTACCTTAAAGACAATGAAGATATTCAGGCACAGACTCGTTTTTTATAAGCTATCATTCGCGATTTTAAATTTGCGTCTTTGATGGTTGAGTGTCATTTATTTTCTGTTTTTTGTGATATTCACATTCCGTACAGTTCTTACTTGTGGTGTAATTTTTCTATGAAAATGTTTAATAACGCTAGGAGAGTATATTCTCAGATATTTCGTAAACTAACGGGTCTTCAATATAGTCATGTTCAAAGTAATACTCTATAACTTGTTAATCTCCACGTTTTAACCTTTGAAGAAACACTTAGGAACAAGTCATACAGTTTTCTGAGCAGATTGCATCTCTCTACAGGGTTTTACATCACTTTTTACTTTTGAGAGTCCCTGGGACCCTGGTGTTAGAAAATGGGAGTCCTACATCAAAATATGGGGGTCCCAATTTATTTCAAAAGAATATTTTTTTGTTTATCCATGCCATGGTCTTCACTGTGTTCAGTAGTTAGTGTTATAACACACGGCAAATGGTTGCGCATTTCTTAAAATTATTCTTACATGAAAATTCTAGTTCATACTGAGGTCCCTCATTGATCAATTCAAAGAACACTATTCATAATTGAAATGATCTCATAACTTTAATGACAAGTTCACAAAGTTGTGAAATTTGAACAAGTATTCAAATTTGTCAAATTGACAAAAGGTAAGTAATCTTTCATACTCTGAAATGGCATTCACCCAGCAAGTCCAGTAGGTTGAGTTCACACTCTGCCAGCAGCTCCTTCAGCAAATAACCTAGCATTGTTTATGAAGTCAAAATCATCTGTGATGGGGCTAACCAGTTTGATGAACATTAGTCTATTAAGCCTTTGAGGATTGAGTCTATTTTGTGCCCTCTGTTTGATGGCATTTTGTACTGAAAAGCCCCTTTCACATGGGGCAGAGGACACTGGTATGAAAAGAGCAATTTTAGCAAGAATGGCAAGATCAGGATACTCCTCTGTAAAATCAGTTAGCAACAGCTTGATATACATATCAAAATTCAGTGCGTCCCTATGAGATCTTGTGAAGTGTTTGTAAACAAGAAAGTGTGCCCTAGCTCTATCAGCATCAATACCTGGTGTATTGTTATGATGATTCAACAGTTGATCAAGCTGGTTGACCCCATAGTCAGGTAGGTTGGCCAAATTTTCAGGATATCTGTGTGGGTTTAGAATTACATCAAAACATTCCAGAATATTCATCTCATCATCTGGAAATCTGCAATCTAAATTCTGCAGTAGTTTGTTGATATAATTTTCTCGTACACTACAGAAGCTCTGTCTGAGTGGCTGATTGTAAGTGATTTTAATGTTTTTGTATGTGTTTTTCTGACCATTGCCAGGAACATCACCCAAATCATTAAAGACTTCTCTGACAGTGTGTGAATCATTAGTCATTGTATTCAATGTGTCCTAATAGACTGAACACTTTTTTTGATATGGGATAGGTTGACAGAATCTTTCTGAAATGTAAGGCTCAAAATTCCAATCACAGTAAGGACATCAATCATAAGGCAGTGAATAGCAGAAACAATGAATTGGAGACAAATTTCAACAGCCCATCAGCCTTTCCCCCTTTTTTGTCACTTGCAAGTGCCAAGGCAATTGGCTCAAAACTGATGAAAATCATCTTGACAGCTGATTCAACCACAACCAGCGAACAGATGTAGGCTCAGTAATTTGTTTCGCCTTCCCATTCAACAGAGTTGAATTTCTCTAAGTTTGTCATATCTCACACTAGAGTCATTAAAGTATTTATACAATGAATGGATTATATTATGATATTCTTTGCAATATTCAATATCTCTGCCTGCTTGAGAAGCAGCAAGATTCAATCGATGTGCAACACAATGCACTTGAACAGGTTGGATTGGGATTTCTGGCTTTTAATTTTGCACCCAACCCGTTCAAACGACCGGTCATTACGGCCGCCCTGTCTGTTCCCAGTCCATATATTTTGTCTACGGCCGCGTCACAGATTTCTTTCCCAGTCAAAAATTCAATCAAGGCGTTTTCGATCCCTGCAGCTGTGGCAATTTGCTGCTTACCGAGGAAAGAAAACATTCGCCTCGCCATTCTGAATATATCGAACATATATGGCAAGTTTCTTATGAACGGTTATGTATTGTCACAAGTCTCATCTAACATTATACCGATGAAATCACTTGCATGTATGCTATCAATCAGGGACTTCTCGATCACACGTTGAATACACTCTTCAAACTCCATAACTATCTGCGGACGTTTGTAATATTCAATGTCTAAGCCGTTCAGATTCTGTAGATGCATGATGTCAGTGAATACATCGCATGGAAGGTCACGTTTAGCGATCAGATAAACAGTACGTAATTGTGCAGCGTACGCCTCGAGTTCGTTTACCCTGCACCTGCCGGTCCTCTGCAGATTTGCGAGCGGTAGTAAATTGTGACCTCAAGCTTAGGATTTAACACTTGTGAGATGACTTTCCGAGTCCTGATGACGAGTGAGAGTTGAATGTTGAAAATTAGAACACCTTCCGTGAACGGGCATGTAACATTCGATTTCAAACATACATCGCATTCCATGACGTTTCGCTCTTCAGAATATCGAAGCCATTTAAATCTATTGAGCCAACTTCTGTTGAATGTTCGTAATTTTGCTGACTTGGCCGGGGGATCTGATGTATCAGTATCGCATGGCGTAGCTGCTGTTTCGGCCTCGACCAAACCTACATCGTGCTGGTTGCTGCGGCTGTCGAAAAAACTTTCGCAGATCGGCTTGTTTTGGGTATTTGACACGACCCGCCATGATGCATATAAACATGTATTGATCGCCGCAAACAAGAAATCGACCAATTAAGAATCAGTTTACATTTTGAAAGTCACTTTTTACGGTATTAAAATTTGTTTCCGCGGGTACCATTGGTCATCAAACAGTGGAGGCCAATGCACTACGGAGCATTCTATTAAAGTATGGGGTCGGTAAGGTTTACTGGGATGTGTTTTACGTGTTCAGCAGCTTCGCGAGATATACACCAGCAACAGATATTTCTGCGTCCGAAGGGACGCGTAGTTTAGTTTTTGAGGGGTCCTGGGTCCGGTTTATGCGTAAAGGACGCAGAAATGCGCGTCATGTAAAACCCTGCTCTAGTAATGTGATTGTGTCCTCTGTACTGTCCATGTCAATTTCTTCAAATAGTTTGTTATGGAATGTTTGGTGTCAAAGACTATTTTAACTTGTAGTGTTTTTCTTATCTGCTATGGATTATTTTATATCCGAAATAAACAATAATAATAATAATAATAATAATAATAATTTTAACCTCTACAGGGCCATCGGCATTGTAGCGCTACTGAGCGATGTCGCAAAAAAACAAAAATCACCGACCACCTCACCGTAGCACTACAATATTTTGCAGCTAACAACCAATGTGAACAAAGTCACTCTTGAGCTTCAGCTCTGGGACTATTCGCCCAATAGACATGTGTACATAAGCGAGAAAAAACCCAAGTCAGGAAACAAAATGGCTATAAAAACCACGCCATGTCATATTCCGTGTCCGATTTCACTGTGAAAATTAGCAAGTTCATCTATCATGTAACCGTCGATCGTTCTCTATCATTCTCAAAATTCATACCTGGTACTTAATTTGCTTCAAAAACTCTCGTTTTGTGTGATTTTTGGCCGAATTCGACGGACACATCGTCAAAACATAAGCATGAGCAACATTACGGGCAGCTCTTGGGTACCTCCACTTTACTGACATTGGCGCCGCCTACCCATGAGGGATGACTGGAATGTTGCTCACGCTTATGTTTTGGCAAGGTGTCTCTCAAACACGGCCGAAAATCACACAAAATGAGCATTTTGTAAGCAGATGAAGTATTAGGTATGAATTTTCATGTGATTTTCGGCCGACTTCAGAAGACACCTCGCCAAAACATAAGGCATGAACAACCTTCCAGTCACCCCTCATGGGTACACGGCGCTAACGTCAGTAAAAAGTGGAGGTGCCTATAATTGTCCACTGTGAGGTGACCAAAATGTTGTTCACGCTTATGTTTTAGCAATGTGTCCGTCGAATTCGGCTGAAAATCACACGAAACGAGCGTTTTTGAAGCAAATTAAGTGCCAGGTATGAATTTTGAGAATGATAGGGAACGGTCGACGGTTACAATAATAATAATAATAATATTTTTATTGCTTGCTTGTAAATATAGGATTTACATCACATTTGTGGCAATAAAAGTGTGATACAAAAATAAGTTAAAATTTTCTTCAATAAAGATAAAGTATTACAGTATAATAATAGTAGCTAATAATAAATATAACTAGGTATTTCTTTGTTTATATAAAGTAAAAATATCATCTGCAAGTTGTTCATTAATTAAAAGATAACTTTTGTTTTGTTACATGATACTGAACTTGCTATTTTTTACGGTAAAATCGAATGTCGAAGATGACATGGTGGCACAATCCCTTTAGAAATAGCCATTTCATTTCCTGACTTGGTTTTTCTCAAGCATATGTACACACGTCTATGGGGCGCATAGTCCAAGAGCAGAATAGATCACAGGGGACTGTGATGTGAACTATACATACAATACATACTGCAGCCAGTTGTGGGAGTGACCACTCTTTACGTATGTACCACACTACACTGCCAAAACTAACGACTATGTAAGTTAATTGGGCACATCATAGAGAAAATCGTGTTTTCTAGCCAAACCATTGATACGTTACAAATGACTATCAAAAATCAGGCTATGAGTGTACCACACAACATCCGTATACACTCACCTGTACACCAAGTCTACCGCAGTTTCATGTCTGTCCAGAACTTTGCAACATGCATTTGTTCTCAGTTTGCTGTATTCCTTTATAGCTTGACTGTAGTCTTCGCCACTCTCTTTTGTATCGTACGTATTTTCAATGAATGTCTTAAAAGGTCGTGTCAGATCTACTTCGGAGGTCATTTTTTGCGGAACGCTGATAAACGTCGCCATTTTGCCAGTGCTGACTCCAGGGAAATAATTACGACGTACCATCATTTGACCCCATGACGTCACCATGATACAGCGTCACGAGGACCTCGATCAGTCGATCAGTCACCTCAGGGAGCTCGTTATGGCTGTCGACGCGATGATCGTGTCGGTATAATATGCAAGAATAAAAAGCAACTTATCGACACGATCATGATATCTTGCGATCAAATGCAAATATGTCACCATTTGCTTTATCAAGTGGTCTCAAATGTACGGCTTTCGAGTTGAAATATAGTTTCCTCGTGTGACAAAAAATGTGTTCTTCAAATAGCTTAGGCCACAGCATGAAGGCGCGACATAGGCTTTTTCTTTATTATCGGATAATATCGTCTAAAATTTCTAAGTTAGAGAGTTCCAGGAACATGAGACCAAAGTGATCTAAGAGGGATAACATTATCGATTTTATCCGATAAAACAGCGTTTTTAGAATTTTCAACCCATCTGCTTCTAATATTAGACTCTAACTTAGATTTTAGACGATATTATCGATTTTATCGGATATTATCCGATAAAACAGCATGTCAGGCATCAGCCCCTTCGTCTAATATTAGACTCTAACTTAGATTTTAGACGATACTATCGATTTTATCGGATATAAAAACAGCATGTCGGGCATCTGTCCCTTCCCCACTAGTCTAATATTAGACTCTAACTTAGATTTTAGACGATATTATCGATTTTATCGGATATTATCCGACAAAACAGCATGTCGGGCATCTGCCCCTTCCCCACTAGTCTATTA
The DNA here is from genome assembly GCF_041260155.1 of Ptychodera flava. Lineage (NCBI taxonomy): Eukaryota > Metazoa > Hemichordata > Enteropneusta > Ptychoderidae > Ptychodera > Ptychodera flava. The sequence goes on from NW_027248278.1 coordinate 1,394,627, forward strand.
TTAGACTGTAACTTAGTTTTTAGACGATATTATCGATTTTATCGGATATTATCCGACAAAACAGCATGTCGGGCATCTGTCCCTTCCCCACTAGTCTATTATTAGACTGTAACCTAGATTTTAGACGATATTATCGATTTTATCGGATATTATCCGATAAAACAGCATGTCGGGCATCTGCCTCTTCCCCACTCGTCTAATATTAGACTCTAAATTAGATGTTAGTGTCTAATATTAGACGACTGAGGTATGGCTGATGTCCGACATGCTGTTTTATCGGATAATATCGGATAAAATCGATAATATCGTCTAAAATCTAAATCAGAGTCTAATGTACAGACAGGTAGTGAAGTGGCCAATATATTATCCAATAAAAGAGCATGTCTGGCATCTGCCCCTTCCCCACTCGTCTAATATTACACTCTAACTTAGATTTTAGACGATATTATCGATTTTATCGGATATTATCCGATAAATCAGCATGTCGGGCATCTGCCTCTTCCCCACTAGTCTAGTATTAGACTCTAACTTAGATTTTAGACGATATTATCGATTTTATCGGATATTATCCGATAAAACAGCATGTCGGGCATCCGCCCCTTTGTCTAATATTAGACTCTAACTTAGTTTTTAGACGATATTATCGATTTTATCGGATATTATCCGATAAAATAGCATGTCGGGCATCTGCCTCTTCCCCACTAGTCTATTATTAGACTCTAACTTAGATTTTAGACGATATTATCAATTTTATCGGATATTATCCGATAAAACAGCATGTCAGGCATCTGCCCCTTTGTCTAATATTAGACTCGAACTTAGTTTTTAGACGATATTATCGATTTTATCGGATATTATCCGATAAAACAGCATGTCGGGCATCTGCCTCTTCCCCACTCGTCTAATATTAGACTCTAAATTAGATGTTAGTGTCTAATATTAGACGACTGAGGTATGGCTGATGTCCGACATGCTGTTTTATCGGATAATATCGGATAAAATTGATAATATCGTCTAAAATCTAAATTAGAGTCTAATGTTAGACAGGTAGTGAAGTGGCCAATATATTATCCAATAAAAGAGCATGTCTGGCATCTGCCCCTTCCCCACTCGTCTAATATTAGACTCTAACTTAGATTTTAGACAATATTATCGATTTTATCGGATATTATCCGATAAAACAGCATGTCGGGCATCTGCCTCTTCCCCACTCGTCTATTATTAGACTCTAACTTAGATTTTAGACGAGATTATCGATTTTATCGGATATTACTCAATAAAACAGCATGTCGGGCATCTGCCCCTTCCCCACTAGTCTATTATTAGACTGTAACTTAGATTTTAGACGATATTATCGATTTTATCGGATATTATCCGATAAAACAGCATGTCGGGCATCTGCCTCTTCCCCACTCATCTAATATTAGACTGTAACTTAGATTTTAGACGATATTATCGATTTTATCGGATATTATCCGATAAAACAGCATGTCGGGCATCTGCCCCTTCCCCACTCGTCTAATATTACTCTAACTTAGATTTTAGACGATATTATCGATTTTATCGGATATTATCCGATAAAACAGCATGTCGGGCATCTGCCCCTTCCCCACTCGTCAAATTAAGTTAGGGTTAGGGTTAGGGTTAGACTTATAGTCTTAAGCCTAACCCTAACTCTAACCATCGGAAATACATATCAACAAACAAACAAACAAACAAATAAATAAATAAACTGTTCTTTATTGACAAATATTAACAAAACAGCTTTTCGCTGTTATTTTATTAAAAATAACAAATAAACAAACACAAACACATACACACAAACAAACGCAGACACAAATAAACAAGGAGCATGTGTCCCCTGTGCCTCTACTACTCCGAAAATTTTCGAATCCCCCTCACCGGTGTTTGTGAACTCAGCCTTATGTATAGAGATGATATGTCAATAAAAAGAAGCACAATTTAGGCAATGGAATTTGGATAGTCTTTGGTTAAATCACAGTCCTGAGGACCGTGGGGTGGATAACCAGGCTGTTCCTGACACATGTGACATCTGACACATGCAGACCTGGCATTCGGATTCGGATATCATTTGGAATTTGAATCTGAAATGTTTCAGAAACGAGTAGGCCCTCTTCACAGGTTGTGAATTGTGAGTTATTCATCATTTCTCGTTTAAGGGCTGTTTTTATATACTTTTCCTGATCAAATATCATCAGTTTGATTACCAACAAGTACGAAGAGAGTGTGTAGTAAATAAATCAAAGTGCATGAGCAGTCATTCGAGAAATTTGAAACAAGAATGCAAGTATGAAGCTAAGAATAGTATCATTGCGCATGCGGGTTATGAGTCCTTCCGAAATTGCAGCCATTTTCTTTCGAGTGGTGGTACCGGCTCCGACGAAGGTAAGACTGTGTTTTGTAATATACCAGCAGGTCATGTAGTATATGAAGAATTCATGTACAATTTTGATATTAAATCAGTTCATAATCTTTTAACGACACCATTTGGTAGTGTTACGACGTGGTGTGATAGGGTCTAAGTCCGGGTCTAAGTCATTACCCCAGAGTGAACAGTGCACTAGTAGTGGTACTGGTAGCTGTTAGCAGCGACGTCGCTCACCAGTAGCGCTACTATGCCGATGGCCCCACAGGCTCTTGAGTCAATGCAGGCGAACCGCTAGCTGTCACTGATACATATTGTATCAGTGACGGCTAGCGGTTCGCCTGCATTGACTCTAGAGCCTGTGGATGGCCCTGTAGAGGTGAAAATAAGCGCACCCCGCTGGACCAGGCGCGTTGAAGTGAAATGCTACATATTTACTGCATTTGGTCGTACCGATTTATCACTACTGAAGACTAAACAGTATACTGCACTAATCTTGTCGTTTATGGAGTTTGGACTTTGTTCAAACCATTTCTCGAGGGTCTATGTTCAAACACGACGATCGCGTTCTGAAAACATTGAGCGTGGGGCGTCGGTGTTTGTGGGAGCCGCCATTACCGGAAGTTGGTAATGACGGCTCCCAGAAATGTTTCGGAACGCGATCGTCGTGTGTGAACAAATTTCAAACCCCATAAATGACAAAGTTAGTGCAGTATACTGTTTAGTCTTCAGTAGTGATAAATCGGTACGACCAAATGCATTGTAGCGCTACTGGTGAGCAAAGTCACAAAAACCACAAATCACCGACCGCCTCACCATAGCGCTACAATTTTGCAGCTACAGCTGTGCTTATGACGTATAATCGAACGCGCTCGGATCATTTGGGTCATCGCCACTTCCGCTGCGAGCCAAAGGATGGGCTTATTTGGAAGTTTACTACGACACCCACAGGCGCTCGAACCATGATCTGTGAAAATGGAAATCAATAAACTGATCACAAAAACTTTTGTAGTGTCTCCTGCCTGAGGGACCGTGTATGTGATTGCCCAGAGTAGCTGTGCTAACCCTTTTCCTGCCAAGCGCCCTTGTCCGTTATTCTCCCAAGTCAGTAGAAAACCGCCCCATAATATGTGCCTGCAAAAGATTGGCTCTCCTGCATGTTATCCTGCCAGGCATTTTGGCAGAAATCGCCCATTTTCAGGGTAGTTTTAGCCGTACTTATACGTGTTAGACTTCGATAATTTCTACATGCCCGTAGACAGGGGCAGGAGCTCAAGGGTTGATGCAGAAAAAAATTGAGGTCACCGGCTTTGTTTGCCCCTGGGAGTGCGTCATTTTATTGCCGTTTTCATGTTTATTTTTTCTGAAATAAACTCCTTCAGTATTACGCACGTCCGCTAGGCACAAACATCACCTCACTCGTCTGTTAGTCAGAGACCCTGAGGGTTGTGCTAGGGGTGCAGAAGCACCGTCAAACCTGTCCTGTTTCCCCAGGGTAGGGTCAATTGAATACGTACCTTAAACGACTTGGCAGAGTAGCATAAAAACTACGTTTTTGCCGTTGTATTAACGACATGGCTGAGCCATTGAAGCACAGCTCCACGTAGTTTAGACAGCTCAGTTGGGAGTTGGTTTACGAGTGTTACCGTTCATTACTGACTTAATCGAGTGGTCCTCAGTCAGGTACGGGTTTGTACCGACATGGCTTGGGCTGCAGCTAACCAGTGATAACCAGTCACTACACCCAAGTCTTCAGTTCACTTTTGCGATGCACGGGTGCAACGCAATATGCTTCCATTGTTCTAGCCATCGACGTGTCCACATGCCTGGCAGCCATATTGTACTGCTAGCTGGTTTGCATAACAAAAGCAGTCCCTGCTAACTGCAGGCGGTATCCCTGTAGCATATTGACCTTATATCACGTTTTGAATTCTCTGTACGCAAACAGCGTACGTAGTTACTAATGCGTCGGCAAGAGGATACGTTTGCTTGCAAACCAGAGCCAATACTTCGGACGATGGAATAAATAAAAAATCCAAAGCTACGTCCATTGAATGGCACGGCCAAGGCGGTGAAGGACGTTGCCTGGCTTGAACTTGCAGAGCTGAAGCCCAGCTTAGTACGTCGGACACCAGTTTGTAATGGTATTTCCGAGTCGTTCATATCCGTTCCATCGGAGGAACAAGTCGAGCCGTCCCGTCAAAAATACGTTCTCATTTTCAGTCACGCCCAACTGAATAAGTGACTTTCGTCTCGCACCATCGGCATATCTGCCAAGTTCGTTTGCAAGAGGTAGCCTTCTAGATTAGCATTGCCGAGTTGGTCAAGTTCGGCAGCAATCTCTATAGTGCCAGGCAGCCAAGTACGTCCAACTCCGCCAGAAAACGTCACCATGCTATCCTGCCAAGTCCGCTAAAAAGCGGTAAAAAAAACCCAGCCCCCCTCGGGTGTGGGGGACTGGCGGACAGGTTTCTGCACCTTTCCCTGTCTATCGACTCCCTGCGAACCCATTTCGAGGGGAAAAGGCGTTCCTTGTCAGAAAACCTCTTCTCGGATGACCCCTAAACGCACAGGGGATAGCAAAATGTAGTGCCGTCGACTTGGCAGGAAAGGGGGTACCCAAAAAGGGCCCGATTTCCACCGGGTTGGGAGAATAACGGTCACCAGTGCTTAAATTCTAGCTACACCGAATTTCAAGCGGATTTTCACCGACTTGGCAGGAAAAGGGCTAAGCTATTATCATGAAAGTCAGTTTTAGCCATGTAAGCTCAATACATATGCATTTTGTAGGCTGACTAACACAGAAATACTAAGACTTCTTTCGCAAGTGTCGTCATGGATGTACATGGGTCACGTCTATAGAGGGTATGCAACGTTCACATTTTTAAAAAAATACCTGAAAAGTGACAACTCAGCAACAGGGCAAAAATGAAAAAAAGTTTGAAATACCATTGAATGCTATTCTTGTTCTCCTCTGAAATGTTTTATGGTTTACAAATAAAAAATTCAATGAGAAAGTCATCGCATTGCATTGCATTCTCCATCTATCTACCCTCCATGCCAATTTGTGACTATTAACTGTTATATGCAAAGATATGAAATGTTATATGCAAATATTTCACCTCCAACCTTGACTTTCCCCATATATGGATTAAATCATTGTTAGAGGCCAAGTGCAATCGATGTTCTTTTGTTCTAACCATGGAGGTCCATTGAATTACCCAGGGTTTTACATGACGCGCATTTCTGCGTCCTTTACGCATAAAACCGGACGCAGGACCCCCCTAAAACTAAACCACGCGTCCCTTCGGACGCAGCAATATCTGTTGATGGTGTACACCTCGCGAAGCTGCTGAACACGTAAAACACATCCCAGTAAACCTTACTGACCCCATACTTTAATGGAATGCTCCGTAGTGCATTGGCCTCCACTGTTTGATGACCAATGGTACCCGCGGATACAAATTTTATAACCGTAAAGTGACTTTCAAAATGTAAACTGATTCTTAATTGGTCGATTTCTTGTTTGCGTCGATTAACACATGTTTATGCAAACACCCAAAACAGGCCGATCTGCGAAAGTTTTTCGGCGGCCGCAGCAACCAGCACGATGCGGGTTTGGTCGAGGCCGAAACAGCAGCTACGTCATGCGATACTGATACATGTACATCAGGTCCCCCGGCCAAGTCAGCAAAATTACGAACATTCAACAGAAGTTGGCTCGATAGGTTTAAATGGCTTCGATATTCTGAAGAGCAAAACGTCATGGAATGCGATGTATGTTTGAAAGCGAATGTCACATGCCCGTTCACGGAAGGTTGTTCCAATTTCCAACATTCAACTCTCACTCGTCATCAGGACTCGAAAAGTCATCTCACAAGTGTTAAAATCCTAAGCTTCAGGTCGCAATTTACTACTGCTTGCAAATCTGCAGAGGACCGGCAGTTGCAGGGTAAGAGAGGCGTACGCTGCACAATTACGTACTGTTTACCTGATCGCTAAACGTGACCTTCCGTGCGATGTATTCACTGACATCATGCATCTACAGAATCTGAACGGCTTAGACATCGAATATTACAAACGTCCTCAGATAGTTATGGAGTTTGAAGAGTGTATTCAACGTGTGATCGAGAAGTCCCTGATTGATAGTATACATGCAAGTGACTTCATCGGTATAATGTTGGATGAGACTTGTGACATTACCGTTCATAAGAAACTTGCTATATATGTTCAGAATGGCGAATGTTTCTTTCCTCGGTAACCAGCAAATTACAGATGCCACTGCTGCAGGGGTCGAAACCGCCTTGATTGAATTTCTGATTAGCAAAGAAATCTGTGACGCGGCCGTAGACAAAATATACGGTCTAGGAACAGACGGGGCGGCCGTAATGACCGGTCGTTGGAACGGGTTGGGTGCAAAATTAAAAGCCAGAAATCCCAACCTTGTTCAAGTGCATTGTGTTGCACATCGATTGAATCTTGCTGCTTCTCAAGCAGGCAGAGATATTGAATATTGCAAAGAATATCATAATATAATCCATTCATTGTATAAATACTTCAATGACTCTAGTGTGAGATATGACAAACTTAGAGAAATTCAAACTCTGTTGAATGGGAAGGCAAAACAAATTACTGAGCCTACATCTGTTCGTTGGTTGTCGGTTGAATCAGCTGTCAAGATGATTTTCATCAGTTTTGAGCCAATTGCCTTGGCACTTGCAAGTGACAAAAAAGGGGAAAGGCTGATGGGCTGTTGAAATTTGTCTCTAATTCATTGTTTCTGCTATTCACTGCCTTATTGATTGATGTCCTTACTGTGATAGGAATTTTGAGCCTTACATTTCAGAAAGATTCTGTCAACCTATCCCATATCAAAAAAGTGTTCAGTCTACTAGGGACACATTGAATACAATGACTAATGATTCACACACTGTCAGAGAGTCTTTAATGATTTGGGTGATGTTCCTGGCAATGGTCAGAAAAACACATACAAAAACATTCAAATCACTGACAATCAGCCACTCAGACAGAGGTTCTGTAGTGTACGAGCAAATTATATCAACAAACTGCTGCATAATTTAGATAGCAGATTTCCAGATGATGAGATGAATATTCTGGAATGTTTTGATGTGATTCTCAACCCACACAGATATCCTGACAATGTGGCCAACCTACCTGACTATTGGGTCAACCAGCTTGATCAACTGTTGAATCATTATAACAATACACAAGGTATTGATGCTGATAGAGCTAGGGCACACTTTCTGTTTTACAAACACTTCACAAGATCTCATAGGGAGGCACTGAATTTTGATATGTATATCAAGCTGTTGCTAACTGATTTTACAGAGGAGTATCCTGATTTTGCCATCCTAGCTAAAATTGCTCTTGTCATACCAGTGTCCTCTGCCCCATGTGAGAGGGGCTTTTCAGTACAAAATGCCATCAAACAGAGGGCACAAAATAGACTCAATCCTCAAAGGCTTAATAGACTAATGTTCATCAAACTGGTTGGCCCCATCATAGATGATTTTGACTTCATGAACAATGCTAGGTTATTTGCTGAAGGAGCTGCTGGCAGAGTGTGAACTCAAACCTACTGGACTTGCTAGGTGAATGCCATTTCAGAATATGGAATTACTTACCTTCTTGTCAATTTGCCAAATTTGAATACTTCTTCAAATTTCACAACGTTGTGAACTTGTCATTAAAGTTATGAGATAATTTCAATCATGGATAGTGTTCTTTGAATTGATCAATGAGGGCCCTCAGTATGAACTAGAATTTTCATGCAAGAGTTATTTTAAGAAATGTGCAACCATTTGCCGTGTTTTAATACTAATTGAACACAGTGAAGACCATGGCATGGATAAACACTAAAATATTCTTGTGAAATAAATTGGGACCCCCATATTTTGATGTAGGACTCCCATTTTCTAACACCAGGGGTCCCAGGGACTCTCAAAAGTAAAAAGTGATGTAAAACCCTGATTACCCCAGCAAACTCCTCCTTGCTCCAGCTCCAGTTAGTCCCACGAACCGCAATATTCTATGCGCCAATGCTTTACTCAAAATGAACATGTGAGGCGTCAACTGGGACCAGGTCCGATGTAACGTGTCCACACAGGCGTTTTGCGTCGGCCCTGAACCCACCCACCCCCAGCCCCCCTTCTCACTGGGACCAAACTGTGTCGGCCCAAGGCCGACGCAGCATGTCCACATTGGTTATTTTACGTCAGCCCCGGCCCAGCACGGGCCCTAAGCAAAGTGGTCAATCTGAACAGGGTATAAAAGTGAAATGTTGTAAGAAGATGTTGAAACATTTTACCCTCCTTCCTACAAAGTTGCAATGTAAAAAGTTACCGCTCCTTTCTACAAAGTTGCAAATTCTCTGGTACGTGAAACAAACATTGTTGCTGGTCGATACTACAATCCACCATGAAACGTCCATGAATACACTGAGGCTTGGCTTTGCCTCCGTGAGTCATCCTTGAGTCCAAGTTTAACCTACTCTGCTTGAATCAAAATTTGGCCTGCAACTACTCAGTTTGATAGTAAAAACCACAATACAAGGGAAAAGACATTTAACTTGACTGTCAGTTTTAAATTAAAATTTTATTAATAGTCATGGCAAAGGGAAATTGTCAACAGTACTTGCGCAGTAAGCATATCCATTTTCAAATCATCACATCTGAGAACTGCAATTTTGCATGGTAACTTAACATCAAAGCAACAATTCAAAAGTAGAGCTATTAAAAGTGTCCATTTGGCCCATTTCAAATTGCTATAACTTCTACAAGAAATGATGTGATTCTGAATGATTTTAATATTTCTGCAGATTTCACAAGTTTAATGATGTAATAGTGAACATCACCAGATAGCTCTTGATGATATCAAAATATCAAATGAAAATATTTCTGGGCTAAAAAGTGATCATAATCATTTAAACAATGATTAAATGAACAATATCATTGTGTCTTGTTTTTACAGGATTTGGGTTTGGCCTGACCCTTTTGTCCTCAAGAAAAATACTTATGCTTAAAGCCCCAGTATTTGTAACTTTTAACAATTTTTTCATATTTTTGATTAAAATGACATCCTCAGTATGTGAAAGTAGACAATAATTAATACTGAATCGCATGGTTTGCATGCCCAGCCCGCCTCACGAGTAACAGTAAAAGGAGTGAAAAATGACTTCTTGTCCGCACCAGAAATCAGCTTTGTTTACACACGAAACGAAAGGTAATCACACCACCGCGCATGCTCAACCACATCTACGCAAGTTTTACTGTAGAAACTATACGCTCTTCGAAAAGGTCTGGTCCATCGAAATTGGAGACTCGGCTAAAAACGCGCGAAAATTGGGTGAAATACCGGAAATATATAAATATGCAAGTGTTCACAGATTGTTCCGACTATAATGAGCCATGCAAACAAACATCTTGAACAGGTAAACTAACGACGGAGGCAGCGGCAGTCAATTGTAAGCTTCATGCAAGGCATTGCACGTTGTGACCGACGGTACGGAGATCAAGTTTGCTGAATGAATTGAGAGAGAAAAACATATATGAATAAAAATTCAACAATTCACCATTGTAATCATTGATCTAGTCGTTTCTTCCATTATGGAGTGTAATGAAAATTTCGTTGAAAATAAATGACGAGACTGATTCTGCTCCGTCTACTCAAACGAAGGTTTGTGTACGGCCAGGCTACGCTGCAGGCAACACAGCCTATCAACTTCGCATATCGTTGCTGTAATTGATAACGCTCAGAAAGGAAAAATTATATCTTGAATGCAGTAAAAAAGTCATACTTATTAAATTTAAAAGTATTTCCAAATAATATCAAACGTAACGGGTATCTAATCCTCACAAGGACTACAGTAGTACAATTATCGGCTAGCTGCGATGCGATGGAGCTCCAGGCATGGTAGAAGTTCGAACACAAGAGAGATCCCGGCCTCACTGCAAATTCGCCCCCTGCACACCCGACCCCACAGCAAACTAACCTCTTGGTTTGATTCTGTTGTTTACATATTTTTGTATAAAATTCATGATACATATATCTGACTTTCACAACTGTACAATTTGCTTAGGACTGTGATTTTGGCTGTAGTCTACAGACGATCGGAGGGAGCTAAGGCAGGCCCCAAATTTGCATGGACAATGCCCGGGACAATTATACATGCAGCTCGATGAGAAAGTCATTCACATAAACCAAAATGAAGTGATCAATACAAAACTTTTAAACATCACTGGTTCTGAAAATTTATGATCAATGGTTCTGACCTACGGATTTTACACTGCGGCGTTGTTTTTTTGTGTTTGGCCGGCTACTAGTCCTGTGAGGCTGTAGTATATGGAGGTAGTAGACTGTACAAGTGCAGCGGGTCCGGGCCGAGATTGGCGTGGGGCCTGCAGCAAGGTAAAGTTGACAGCGTCCATTGCAGAATGCCCGCGTGTTATCCTTTCGCGTTTGGGAGGAAATTTACCGCTGTATTCAGAATGCCTTTTTATCAGTATAAAAGCTCAAAAACTGATGCATCAAGAGCCAAGAGTCTGTAAATTTCTTAGCAGTAGCTCCATTGTTTTTTCTAAATTTTCGCTGAGATACAGCAGTGCGTATACTGGTCCCGATCGTTCTGACTCAGGCGTTCACAGCTGTTTAGGGAGCCGTCATTATTTACGATCTGGGGGTCGGAGTAATTACATTAGAAACTCCGAAATTTTGAGTCACACCCCAGCCAACCATGATGACTTTGCGTAACCCCCCCTCTAACAGAAAGTTTGGCTTAATTGAGCCCATGTAACAATATGTAGATATAAAAGCTCACCTATTAACCAGTCTCCGACCATGTAGTATTGTTAAATTTTGGATGGGTAGCATGTCATCATGGTATGGTTAAATGTCCAAATGGTTGTTGAACTCAAGTCAATTAAAATTTACATTTTTATGATAATATAAAGGATGAATTCACAACAGTTCAGTTTTGTCCTAGATTCTGTGCACTTATAGTGATATCTGTCGAGAACATTTCTCCATGACCCAGCCTCTCCTTTCACCTCTGGTAACGACTGTAGAAAACTACTGTGTGACATCATCATCACCACTGTCGATCCTCATCTTCACTGTCGCTGGTGCCATTGAGTACATGAACAACGATATCATTCTCATCGTCACTATCTTCTCTTTCATAATAACTTATTGCTAGTAGTAGCAGCTACTTGTAGTTTTTTGCCTTGCTTTATCTAGTTGATATTTATTTGTTCTGTTAAAGTATTTATTTGCTTTTTATTTAGTATGTATCAGAGTAAAATATACATTATCAATTAATCATTATGTCATGGAGGACAGAGTAAGACGAAGAAAAAACATTTTGAGCACCCCTTTATTAGCTTTCAATTTTTGAATGACCCCCCAGGTCGTAAATACTGACGGTTCCCTTATTTGCTGCCAAAGGCCATTGCGTTCACTGCATTCAACAGCCTACCATACATTGCCAAACTATGTTGCTTCGATTTCGCAATCAGTTAAATCATTAAAGGTAAAAATCATACTTTCTCTATCGTTTAATAAATTTTATTATATGAGCCTTACCGGTAATTCTTCTTACTACCCCTGTACAACCCTAAATTCGCCAAAATATATATGATAAACAAATGTAAAATTACCCAAAATACGGTTGCGGACAATTTACCTTTGACCTGATAAGCAGCTAATCCTTGGCTGGTGATTGGCCGAAACGTCTCACATGACGACTATGTTGACGTCATGCCTGTTGTCTAACAGGTCATAGTCGTCACGTGAAAATCTCAATTGTGGTAACATGTAACAGTTCTGACCTGAGAGGGAGCACAGCGTAGGGTTTATCATCATGTTTCCAGGCAACAGCAATTGCTAATTTCTTAGCTGTGATATTGCGGTGGTGCTTGTGGCGTTTATCAATCGTGCTCGGGTCAAGCGTCATTGCCACAGAAACGCTGCCAGCCATCTCATGGATGTTTTGGTAGTGCAGTGTTTCAGCCATCGTGCGGCATTGCGACATTTGACGCAATTTTTAGCTACTATAGACTATAGTCTATAGAAGCTATTGGGATGGGTATCCGTCCGGCGTCCGTCGTCAGTCTGTATGTATGTATGTATGTATGTATGTATGTATGTATGTATGTATGTCCGTTTGTGAGGCGTCCGTCCACTCAAATATCTTGAGAACCGCAGTACTTACTGATTTGATATTTGTTGTGTAGATGAAAAATATGATTTTGAGATACTATTTTTTTTAATTTTTTGATATTGTTGAAAATAGGCAAATTAATGTCAAAAAAGGTGTTTTTGGTAAAAAATCTTCTTCTTCATAACCGCTGGTCAGACAGCTTTGTTATTTGGTATACAGGTCCCTAGGGATAACCCAACTTACATTTGTTCAAATTGTGATGAAATATGCAAATGTGTATTTTTAAGGAATTTTTTTGTCATTTTTGGTCAAAATTTGACTTACATTGTATGTAATTCTTGTACTGTATAAACCCTATCAATTCACCCAGAAAAAAATAATAAGATTTTAAATAATTGAATTAATTAGGAAATCATCAAAGCCAAAATAATTTTAGTGTGGAATTATCAGAAAGTTCAACTTTTTTTGACAGTTCATAGTGAAATGCTTACCATCTTGGAGGATTAAAACATGTAAAGGCAACTTTCCTGAATCCCAACTTTGATATTCTGAACCACCATTTATGTTATCTAAAAGAAATTGCTCATAATAGTTTGTCATGATAGGGTGGTCAAATAAATAGAGATAGAGAAAGTTCTAATTTCCATTTATGGTTGACTTGGTAAGGATAAAATAAGATTACTTTTTGAGGAAAAAAATAGAGTGGTCAATTAAAAGAGTGGTCAAAGTGATATGGTTTTTATGGTAAAGCTTGGCTGTAAGATTCCTCATGTGCTATTTATAGCAATTATGCAATCTGTGTAAACAGTGCAATGAAAGTGTAACATGATTCCTTATAATGCTTTTGATGACCTTGAACTTCTTAAGTTTCAAACATTTGTCTTCAGTGTGCTTTCTCTGAGTACGTACAGTCTCAACTTATTCAATAGAACTTACTGGTTTACAAGTCCCTAGGATGACCTTAGTGAGATAATTTCATACAGTCAGGAAATACTTAATTTTGTATCCATGTCTATAGTAGCTTCAGGGACTTTGACCCTATGTTTTTATCACAACTGGAAGTTGTGATATAGTGGTAGTTTCAACCGGTGAAAGATGTCGTCCATTTCCGTAAACGACAAAAAGTCAAAAACCGCTGAACAGACTGCGTTGATATTTGGTACAGATATTCAGACTGGTTTCAAGGTTCCAATTCGGAAAAATGGAGCCAAACGGAGTGGCGGTTAGATAGTTTTGCGAAATTTCTAACCCCCCTTTTTAATTAATTGACTTTAGGGGTCTTTCATATATGTAGTTTTGGAATGTACACCAATCCTGCATTGTGGACTGTTTTATGAGTTATGGAACAGAAATGAGGGTTTGATGAATGTTAGAAATATGCAGGATGGCTGATTCAGAGTATCAGAGATTTTCATGAACTTTTGGTGATAAAATTGATAAAAACAACATATTTAATGTTTTAGATTTCTCACTTTTGTTAAGACCCTTAACATTTATTACCCGACTTGATGACATAACTAGCTGCTGGACCTGTTTACTGGCGCATTGATTTAAAGACAAAGATAGTTTTATTCTGTGATAAGAACGTGTGATTTCGTATAACATAGTCTATTAGCCTGGAAATGTGATTGTTGCGAATATTGTTTACCCCACTGACAACAGTGTGGTTTGAAAATGGCCGGAATGGGCTATTACGGAACTTCTTTTTGTGTGTGCATGTGGATCAAAAACGTGTATGGTGTGATCAACCCGTTCAGTGAGAGAACAAAGGACTCTTGGCTTTGATATCGAAATCAAGAACAGAAGACACTACCATAGGTCAAGACAAAGGTATGGTATAAATTATCATTATTTATATTGGAAAGAAGCTTGGTGACATTTTGTTCGTGTATTGTGCGATAGAGAAGAGTGTGGGGCATGATTGTTGTTATATATATGACGTCACGATAGGTGAGGTTGTGGTCGTGAATAGTTTTAAGTTTATTTGCATAAATCATAGAGGGACCGTGCGTAAATGTTGCGTTGAGTGTAACCTCTCTCAAAGGGCTGTTTTCAGTGAAATGCTGCATGCTGAAGTCTCCTTCTGCAGGCCGCCTCATCAAAATGATATTGATACTATGCAAGAGAAACTTATCACTTTGAGTTGCGGCTTGATAGGGACCGTGGGTGACGTGTAGACAACGTATACACTTTAATTACAAATGGCAAAATATTGACGTCTTTGCATACTATATGTTTTTTCTTCTCATGAAATCATGTCACGATGCCTCCCCAACAGAAAACTATAGCTATAATAAAATGTTGTAAGGTGTTGAAACAATTTACCCTCCATCCTACAAAGTTGCAATGTATTGAAACACTTTACTCTCCTTTCTACAAAGTTACAAATTCCCTGGTACGTGAAGCAAACATTGTTGCTGTTCGATACTGTGCTACAATACATCATGGACGTACTAGTAACGACCATGGAATACACTGACTGAGGCTGGGCTTGGCTTTGCCTCTAGTCCCGCGTACCGGTCGTCCTTTTAGTCCAAGTTTTACCTACCTTGCTTTTATCAAAATTTGGCCTGCAATTAGTCAGTTTGATAGCAAAAACCATTATTTCAAAGGAAACTTTCACAAACAGAGTCATAATACAAGGAAAAAGGAGAAAAACTTGAGCTTTTCTGAAAGGTCAAATCTGGGTCATCTTATGTGACCCCTTAAGTACACAATTATGGTTCAAAAGAAACCACCTAGGGAGGTCCAATAGGTACAATCTTATGGTAATAGGTATAATTTCTTGGTGCTTTCCAACTAAATGGCATTTAGCTTGACTGACAGTTTTAAATTAAATTTTATTAACAGTTATGGCAAAGGGAAATTGTCAACAGTAGTTGCAGTAAGCATAACCATTTCAAATCTTTTTTTAGAGCTGCAATTTTTGCATGGTTACTTAACATCAAAGCAACAATTCAAAAGTAAAACAATTAAAATTATCCATTTGGACTATTTCAAACTGCTTTAACTTTTGCAAGAAATGATGTGATTCTGAATGATTTTAATATTTCAGCAGATTCCTCCATTTTAATGATGTAATAGTGAACATCACCAGACATTTCTTGATCATATCAAAATATCAAATGAAAATGTTCCTGGGCTACAATGTTATCATTATCATTAAAACTATTATTACTCTTAAAAACATTTGAATTGAACAATATCATTGTGTCTTGTTTTAAAGGATTTTGGCCTAACCCTTTTTGTCTCAAGAAAAATACTTATGCTGAAGATGTTATTGAGCCTGCTTGATCACAACTATGACACAACACCACAATACTTGTATCTACCGGTACACTGCCACTATGCTACCGAATGCTTTCTTCTGCAAGGAAAATTTGTATTTGTGTGGCTAACAAAATTTGACTTAAATGTGGCACATAATTTGAGGAGCTTGTAGTGTATATGTATGATAAGTTGTCATACTGTGAACACTGACTGAATGCTGCAGAAGTATTCTGTATCTGTGGTAATATATTCATATTGCTACCAGTAATAATTCATATTGCTACCAGATTTTTAGAATTGCCACCTACTTATTTCTTGTGGCAAAAGTTTACCACCAGAAATGAAAATATTTCTATCCCTGTAATGTCATAAAAACACAGATAATTAATGTAATAAAAACTAAACAAATATTTCTAAAAACTATGTAAAAACTATCATGAACAACATACAAAACATTGTGATCCGTAAAATTAGGAACTCCTGAATGCCGAGAAAGCTGTTGCTACACTTGAGATCATAAGTGTTTGAAAAATTTTTGAATTTGAAAGGAATTTTCATCATTGTGGTTTAACTTTTCATTTGATAAGTGTAAATGTCAAGCACTTTAATGGTCATGTTTTGCTGATATATATTTCTTTAGATGTTTTTTCCATAATTTTTCACTGTTTTGTACATTTATAGATGTAATGTCTATTTAATGATTACAAGTATAATTGTAAACTTTCATTGTTGAATGCTTATTGATTATTATAAACTGAATAATTTTTTTCTTGTCTCTCTACAGGATAGTGCTCAAGCTACAAAGTTTGCTACATCAAAAGACCATGAATGGACCTTGTGCAATGAAACCAATGAAAATACAAGTAACATTGTGGCTCAACATACTACTCATGATATGACAAATAAAAGTACAGTCAAGAAAAGCAAACATAGTAACCTGTATCATGTAAATCAAAGTAACCTATGTCATAATTTAAATGTAACCAAAGAAAGTACACTTGAAAGTGACACTTGTAACAACCAACAAAGTAATAGTACCAACAAACATGTAACTGATGTAACCAACAAGGGTGAACAAAGTAACTTGTACCATGTTAACCAACAAAGTAATTTGTGTCCAGATAAAATGGAGACAATAGAAGTACATATGTTAGCAGTATTAAATAATAATAACAGCAAAGTGTAGTTGATAGCAGCAACAAACATTTTAAACTATATTAAATTCTGGTACGTGGTAGTACACATCAAGGAAGTACACAATTTAGTATTGGATCCAGAGGCAAACAGTGCACATGCAATGCATTAATTTCCCTTTGTATGTCATTACAGAGGCACCTTATGACAAGAGTAGATTTAGATAAAATTCTGCACCCGGGAGATGAACTATATATTTCCATCATTACAGATTTAAAACTGAATGATAAATTTGTTAATGACCTGCTCATGTTCGATGACCTACCACACACTGTCTTCATAAATCCATGGCATTATGGCATCAAAAGGGGTCAAATATATACCTTTGTGATCAGTCACCTCGCAAAAGCTATTTTTGCCATTTATAACTCACACAAGTTTTTACAAAACCAATAAATAATACAGTAACTTCGGTTTTAGGGCTTCATCAACTCCATGTAATTTGAATCATGGCAAAAAGCTCCAGGCTTGGAGCTTCCATCACATAATATGGAAGAGCCATCTTCCGATTGGTATGGCATTGTCCACTCACCTATGATCAACCAGGCTGTGGATATTTACATAACTATTGTTGAGACTGAGTATCCTTTGTAAACAATGAATCACTTATGATGAACTGTCCACTGTCAGATTCTGTGCTGCTGTTTACTACTAACAAGTGAGAAATTTGACAGTGGACAATTTATTATACGGGATTCATCGTTTATGCAAGGATACTCAGTATCAACAATAGTTATGTAAATACGCACAGCCTGGTTTGAGCCTGGGTGACTGGACAATGCCATACACACCAGAAGATGGTCCTTTCCATATCATATGTTGCAAGCTCCCAAGCTTGAAGCTTTTTTCCATGCTTCAAATTACATGGACTTGATGAAGTCCTAAAATGAAACTTCCTGAACATATGTAAAATCATCCTTGGTGAACTTCCCTTTCAATGTATCTACAGTTTGTAACTTTATCATCATTTGCATATCCTTACATTTGCCGCAAGTTTGCTTAGCGTGATGACTTTAGCCGCTTAGATTACTTAACCCTTGGATTACTCTACAATTTTTATAATCATTTTCCATTACAATCAGAGTACATTTGCATTTTTGTTAGTATTTTATTTAGCTTCGATATTTACTTTACACTTACTACTATTACAGTAAATTTTATTTACTCATCACATTTCTACCATCAACAACCATTTACAATATATTGCCTGCTTGTTTGTTCAGTGTTTATATATTGAATAAAATTTGTTTACAGTTAAAATCCATACTTGTCCCGTGTCACTTTTCCCCAGCTGTCAGCTACAAATACCAGGTGGCTATTCTTTAACATTTGAAGTGCAGGCACAATCAACTTCTCCTCTATGTCAGTATGTAGAGCTAACCCATTCAAACTCCCATATGGCCAAGAGTATATGCGCCTGTGAAAACTCTTCTTATAGGTTTGAGATTGCCTGTCTTTGAGTTTGTCTGTATGTATATGATATGATTGTGCGGGTGTGTGTGCTGCAAAAACTCCACAGCCGCAGCACCTACCCATTTAGTATTTAATGTACAGGTGCACCCAGAGATAGAGTAGTTTTACAATGTGCCAGTTGTGATCAAGTGCCATTGGCGCTATTTTTTGTTTTGTCCGGATAAAATAACCGTTGTGGGTCACCATGACGCAATCTGAGTAGGCCATATAGTTGTATTGAATTTTTAGACAGTGCCTCCTGGACAGAAAACTACAGCTAACAATAAAATGTTGTAAGACATTGAAACAGTTTACCCTCCTTCCTACAAAGTTGCAATGTATTGAAACAGTTTACTCTCCTTTCTACAAAGTTACAAATTCCCTGTAGGTAAAACAAACACTGTTGCTGTTCGATACTACAATACATCACCAACGCACAACGTCCATGAATATACTGAGGCTTGGTTCTGCATAGGTGAGTGCCGCATACCGGTCGTCCTTGAGTTCAAGTTTTACCTACATTGCTTGCATCAAAATTTGGCCTGCAGCTACTCAGTTTGATAGTAAAAACCATAATTTCTAAGGAAACTTTCACAAACAGAGTCATTGTACAAGTGACAAGGAGAAAAACTGAGGTTTCATGAAAGGTCAAATCTGGGTCATTTCACGTGATGTCATCAATGAAGACCTCTTAAACCCCGGTACACAATTATGGTTCAAAAGAAACCACCTAGGGAAGGCCAATAGGTACAATCTCATGTTAAAAAGAAATTTCTTGGTACCTTCCAATTTAAATGGCATTTAGCTTGACTGTTAGTTTTAAATTCTACTTTATTAAGAGTCATGGCAAAGGGAAATTGTCAACAGTACTTGCAGTAAGCATATCCATTTTCAAATCTTCACATTTGAGAGCTGCAATTTTGCATGGTAACTTAACATCAAAGCAACAATTCAAAAATAGAGCTATTAAAATTGTCCATTTGGCATATTTCATACTGCTATAACTTATACAAGAATTGATGTGATTCTGAATGATTTTAATATTTCTGCAGATTCCACAGTTTAATGATATAATAGTGAACATCACTAGACATTTCTTGATGATATCAAAATATAAATGAAAATATTTCTGGGCTTAAAAGTGTTATCATAATCTTTGAAACAATGATTACTCTAAAACATTGGCAAATTAAATGAACAATATTACAAGATTTGGGTTTGGCCAAACCACTTTTGTCTCAAGAAAAATACTTGTGCTTAAGATGCTATTGAGCCTGCTTGATCACAACTATGACACAACACCAGGGCCTTAAACACCACAATAATTGTATCTACATTGCCACTATGCTACCCAATGCTCTCTTCTGCATGGAAAATTTTTATTTGTGTGGCTCACAACATTTTCATCATGACTTGAAAAACTGCATAAATTTGCCACATTAGGAGCTTGTAGCTTAAATGTATTAAGTTGTCATTATGTGAACACTGACAGAATGCTACAGAAATATTCTGTACCTTTGGTAATATACACTTCACATTGCTACCTGATTTTTAGAATTGCCGCCTAATTTTATTTCTGGTGGTAAAAGTTTACCACCAGAAATGAAAAAATATTTCTATCACTTTAATGTCATAAAAACACAGATAATTAATGCAATAAAAACTGAACAAATATTTCTTTAATGTAAAATACAAAACATTTTGATTTGAAAAATGATGAACTCCTGAATACCAAGAAAGTTGTTGCCACACTTGAGATCATAAACTGCCTAAAATATGTTCAAAGTGGCTACAATATTTTTGATTTGGCTAATGAGTTGGCTAATCATCTTGGTGACTTAGGGGGAGCCCTACAGTTTATGTGCATACCACATGGTAGCAGTAAACTTAATGATACTTCAAGTTTCATGTTGGCACAATTTTGCATAGCACCATTGGCCTTCTATATATACTTACCGTTAATGCACTCACCTGACTTGCCTATTGAACACCAAATATAGTACCAGGTCATAATGACACATAATGACACTGTACTGTGTTGTTTTATTGAAATACATTACATGTCCCCCAAAAATTTAATTTGTCCCCCATTCAGACCTACTATGGGTCACTGTGTCCCCATGCAAGCAAAAGCTGGCTGAAACACTGGTAGTGTAATGCGACACCAATCAGTGTTGCTGATTTAGCTCACAAAATAATGAAATAATGTAATGTTTGAATAAAGCAGCCTGTACCTATTTTATCACTGACTATCTACGACTCATCTCCTACTCCTGCTAACTATCACTTTGACAACATGTATTCTCAACCTTTTTTTGGTGAGCTGTCAATGGTTTCACAGCTTGAATTTGAACTTTTGACCTCCGGGGGCAAAAGACTCACATAAATCGTCAACAAAATGGTTGAAAATACATTTTTTTTCGTAGAGGTAACTAGCAGGAGTAGAGAATGAGTCATAAATAGTCAATGATAAAAAGTGGGTACCTGTTGATTTATTAAAAGACTTATACATTTCATTATTTTGTGAGCTAAATTAGTGACACTGATCGTTATCGATGGAAACTGCCAAAAAGTCTATGGGATGACTCTCAGCGGTTCTGTGGTGATGACCCTTTACCCAAGCGCCATTGAAAAGTACATGTTTTGCTATTGTGTTTATTGTGGTACTGAAACATTGGATGTGTCCAGGCCATTTGTTGTGCCTATCTATGGACACGTACGCGGCACAGTACAATAAATTACCCACAATACTCTTTGATTTGTATCCTTGAAGATTACTTTTCTAAAAACTTTTTCAGTTCTGCATGTAAGCACTAGTGTGCCGCATTAGAATAATTTTTAAATAATATTTAGTAAAAGTACGTTTAGATATTTCAGTGAAAGTTTGAAAATAACCACTAAACAACCATAAAAGTCACATTCTGCAGGTACTACAAATGCCATACTTTTTAGGCAGCAAGTTATGACGAACTGAAGGGGTCATTCTCTGAGAAAGTTAGCATGCAAATTTCTTTTGTCACTTCCATTGCAAAAAATCAATATCCTTTTGTTTCATAAAACAGGTGCAACTAGTCTCCCTACTTTCCATTACATTATTCTGTATGGCTGAAGACACAATCTGTGGCAAATTTCACAAAAATGCTATCTCCTCTCTCAATTATGCATAATTTTCCAAATTATTTAAAATGAGAATTGAGAAGAATGGTGTGCATAAAAGTACGTTTTCAAAATTTTGATAAATAGTCTGTGAATTTGTCTACACATGGGAGACATAGTAGACTTCACTCAGGTATCTCCGAGGATACAAATTGCAATGAATTATGGGAAATATACAGTACTGTGCGCGGGTCAGGTATCCATAATGAGTCTAAATCAGAGTAAGCTGAACATATCAGATGACTCTTTTGCAGCATTCTCTGGCCTGAGTGATTCTCCAACAGACATAGCAGGGAGTAGGACCAACACTGTACCACGGCAATAGCGACCATTTCCACACCGTGTGGAGGAGAACTTATAAACTTGTTATGCTTGTATTGCTGACTGTGCAGTAAAGCTTCGCCTCGCATTCATCATATCATTCACATCTCCCTTGTTTGCTTTTGGTAAATGGTAGTTTGTATATTGCACTTTACTTTATGCTTTGCTGTTTTGTATGAGAACAGACTAGCTATGGCACGACGAGTCAGCTGAAAATCTGCGTGTCAGTGCACAGTAGTACTGTACTCCATTGGGAAAGCGTAGGCCTAAGGCAAAAAAAAAGAGAAGTTTCTGGTCAGGCCTGCCTTAAAAAATGGTGCGGCGACGCAAAGTTTTTTAAAAAATTTTTTTTTCTCCTCAAGGGAGGGAGGAGGGTCAGTTTTATAGTTTTATCAATATAGTAACATTTAAACTTTTCATGCAGTCACTGATCATGCGCCCCAAAGAATTTTCTCTTTCTCTTCAGCCGTTTTGGTTTGGTGTCATAGTAATCAGTACGTAGTTTGCCACGGCCGCCGGCCACAAACCAGGGAAAAAAAGGGTGATGCGCTCTTATTCAAGTGACATGCGCGCTAACCAGAAACATTTCTTTTCTTTTTTTTGGCCTAATAGAGCCACACCTTCAATATGTAACAACTCAATGCAAATTTAGCTCTCTCTCTCTCTCTCTCTCTCTCTCTCTCTCTCTCTCTCTCTGACCATTTGCTGGAAGCTATGATGTCTTGTGTTTATACTGTGCGTATCAAATTGAAATATATAATGTGGTCGTCGTAGGTTCCTGTCATAAGGTTGTATTTTGCTCTGGTGTCAGTTGTAAAATTTGTTTGGTATCAATGTTTGACCAGTTATTATTGAGGCTGTCTTATTTTGTACTCATTTAATTTATAAAATTGCTGTTGAACTGTGTTTTAGAAGGTGAAATTCACATGAAGCTTGCTGAGCATGCTGTTAGTATTGATGTTCACTTTGATTTTAATTTGTTGACATGATGTACATTTTGTTCTCAGTTTCTATGTCATCTTATTTTGGCCTTCTTATACATTTACTGAGTTTATATGTAGAATTGTAGTATTTTTGGTTTTTTTGGTGAGTCCTACCATTGTGTTGATACGGCAACTCTCCCTTTTTTGTGTGTGTTGGCCGTTAGGTATTGGTGCCCTAGTTAGACCCATGACATCTAATTATAGAAGTCATTCCCAATATTAATGTTTGCAGTTGCTAATAGCTAATCAAGTCTTTATATAGAACAGTCAAACATAATATACACTTTAAAAATACATGCTATTATATTACCGTGCCAGTCGCATTTTGATTGGTCGAGCTAAACCACGTGACTGACCACAAATACACAGCAATATTTTGTTTACGTGCCCGTGAATATGAATAATAAGATTAACAACTCAAATTATCGTAACTTTACAGCTCAAATGTAAATCATAATCAATCACAAAATAAACTTGAGAACTTGTGGGTCAAGTTTAGATATTTTTTTTCTGAAAACATCTCCGGATTTGCCAAATTTTACAGCGCGCGTGACAGTGCGACTCATATTGCTCATTTCTTGGGCCCAGATAGCTTGTTGCAGTTTTTATCCACTGCGTTTTAACAATTATTAGTCCCAACAGACACAGTCCAGGGGGACTTATAGGTTGGTCATGTCCGTGCGTGCGTGCGTCCATGCGTACATCCGTGCATCCGCCCGTTCACGCAGATATCGCAGAGATGCAAGGAACGATTTCATTCAAACTTGGTACAAGGATTACTTCATATGTCATACAGATGCACGTCGATTTGTTTTGTGATATGATCCAATGTGGCCGCCAAGCGGCCTTCTTAATACAATTTTTTCATGTACAGAGAGCCATAACTCACGCATATCTTAATCAATTTTATTCAAAGTTGGTACAAGGACATTGACCAATGTCATAGATATGCACGTCAATTTGTTTTGTGATAGTATCCAATATGGCTGCCGTGCAGCCATTTTGCTACGATTTTTTCATGTACATTGTACAGAGCCATAACTCAGACAATGTCAAATTTGATGAAACTTGATACAGATGTTGATCTCATAGTGTTGTGAATACTGCATTAAACTTTATGAAATATGATACCAGTGATAATCTGTTAAGTGTTAGGATTGTATGCAAAAATGTTTTGCAACATCCTGTCGATTAATTCCTAGTTGACTCATTTTATGAACTTTAGGATGGTTGCCTACATTGGTTTTATGTTTTCATCACCATGGAACTCATTCTTGGCCATTGAGCGCCATCTGTATCAAAGTATTTTTATCACAGACCTAATTAATGAAGAGGACTCTATCCTCTCTGTGGACATGTAATCAAAGTACCATTAACAAGTGGGGACTGTGTCATCAACGATGACTTGTTTTATCTCCTTCTGGTCGGCCAATATTTTACTGTATTCATTTTCACTTGCTGAAGGTTTATCCGTCTTTTGAGGTTGTTTGCAATAAAAAATTTTGTGCACACTCTTAAGTTCAATTCCCCCCCCCCCACCCATAAAATTGTTGAAACCCCCCTTCCTAAATTACTCTTAGGGGGAATAGTCCCCCTCAACTGTAGCATCAAGATGAAACACTAGGATTGTGTTAGACATTTCCCCATTTGGCTAGATGACTCTGCCATCCTTGTTAAATAACTTAGGGCAGTTTGGCGCATACCATTGTCGTGTAGGTATGGCAGCATTGTTAGCACTGCCAGATTCTTCATTGTGGTCAAAGAAATTATGGTTCAAAAGCACTATTTTTGTATGTCATTGTTGGTATATATTTCAGATATTATTGAAGTAGCTAGGTTTATGGGTATTTCTTTCTGCATTGTTTTCATCACTTGTTTGATAAGACGTAAATCTTTTCCATATGATCTCTAATTTCTTCTGATTAAATCAGGCAAATTACGGACCATGGTAGCAGACAAGAATTATTCTGGTCTATCTCATAGTGTATCAACATTGTATAGTGTAGATTTCATTAACCAATGAATTGTACTCACGTGCACATGAACTGTTAATTTCAGATTGCAATGTCACTGAGAGTACTGGCAGGTCGTTCAATTCAGCTACAGCAAGCTGTATTCCAATATGCCAGAAGAAATATTGGTGTGTCAGCTGTAGTCTTCCAAAAAGCCCCAAAGTTGGATCCAATCCAGAAACTATACCTTGAAAAACTCAGGGAATATGCATCTAAGAGCAAGTAAGTTACACGACACTGTGGTGCAGTATGAATACAAAAACATATTTATTGGATCAGATTTATTTGTTGACAAATGGACACAAACTTTAGTCGAAATAGAAAACATAAACTTATGTCACCCGTTATTAGTAGAAATAAATTCTCTATGCCAAATGGAAACCCTCTCACCAAGGGTTCAGTTTCTATGGAAACCGTTTCACCTAAGGTCCAAACTCTATGAAAACTATATCACCTTAGATCTATTCTCTCAGGAACCCCCTATCACCAAGGGTCCACTCTCTGTGGAAACCGTATCACCAAGGGTCTCTCATAATTCTTAGTATATGTTACCTTTTAGCAAGTTTTCCATTGTCCTCCAAAATGTTTATGAGTTCTTAAAATGCAAGGTTGTAAGGTTAAAAAATCATCAGTAAAGCAGTGTTGAATAAACAGCACTTCAAAGTTCATTGCACTTTTTCCAAATGTTGAAAATTACAACAATCAGATCAACCTGTTGTGCTAAAATTGATGAGCTTAGGGTGACAGACCTGTCTAAAATTGATGAGCTTAGGGTGACAGACCTGTCTATGACTTGTGTACTGTATCACCTCTGCCAGGTCAATGTATCAATGATATTGATACTTCAAACCCCCAGGCTATAATGATAAAATGATAATTTATGTTCTATTTCAGAGCATCTGGTGGTTCAATGGTAGACGTGGATCCAAAAACACAAAAGAGTATGCAAGATGAAATTTTAAGGCTAGAAAAACTATTTGGTGGTGGTGATATGACTAAGTTCCCTGAATTTCAATTCAAAGGTATGTGACTAATTAAGATTAGATTAATGAATAGTTCTAGACCATCTTCTCCGAATGCTACATGTAACAGATGTTTGTAGAGTATGTTGTTTAATACAGCATATGTTGGATATTAAGAATCTTTGAGTATATAAGGCAACAGCTTTGTAGACCATGTTTGTAATAATATTAACCCTTTCCTTCCTATATTATAGAGAAACCATGTATACCGTTATGGCCTGAATTAAAATTAGCATATCAGACCTACTCACAACACAGCTATTATCCCTGATATTTTGGAAGTGTTAATGATTAAGTTACATATCATCATAACTGGTATTAAATTTTCTTTTGTTTTAACAACAATGTAACATTTTTTTTGCAAATTGTAAACATGTCTAATTTGCATAAATGTATTAAGGTTTGAATTTGAGTACTACCCGGTACATACCATGGAGGTATAGGTGTTTTTTCAAAACTCCACGGATATTCACACAAAAATGTCTGTTGTCATCTTGCAAATTGTCTTTTTATCTGTCTGTCATCAAAAAACTCACGGTCACAAAAAATATCAGCAATTTGATGCCTAGCTGCACAGTCCGATTCTACCATTTTTATAGTTTCCACGCAAATCTGTTGCATTAGCAGAAGAAAACAACTAGCTGCCGAGTATGAATATTCAGTTACAGCTGATATGTGTATCATTAGAAAGGCCAGGAAATCCCCTTCCCAATGATCATTACATTATACCCCTATAAAAAAGAGGAATTGAGTATTCTAATTGGGTTCTCCTACACATATATGTGCAGTTCGCCCATGAGGGCGCCCTCTATTTCCTACACATTAATTTGCAGTGAGGAATGAAAGTTAACCCATGTTAAAGACTCTGACCTACAACAGACATTTCTACCAAATAAAAGTGACAGCAAATCATATCAGTGAATCTAACATACAATCAGAAAATGGGACTTGGGAAGTATGGATATTGCAAGTATTACAGATAAACCTATAAGTGTGTGTCAACATAATATGCATCATTATTATACATTTAACATCGAGAACAATAGAATTTTGCATGTTTAAAAAAGTGGTACAGAACGACTTCCATAACATTTACTGTTTCACCCCAGGCACCCCACCCCTATGTGCAGTGGGTTCTTTGGCTGCATCTGCTTGTTCAATGTAGAACGGTTTCAAGGGACCCATTGGACGATTGCCATGTTATGTCTCACACTTTGTAGAACAGTTTCAAGGGACCCATTTGACGATTGCCATGTTATGTCTCACACTTTGTTGAACGGTTTCAAGGGACCCATTGGACGATTGCCATGACAGTGCTCTCCCCAGGATCAAGCCAAAGCATATTGGCTAATATGCATAATCATTTGCATATTCATTAATTTGTATTTGGATATGGATATAAGCATGCACATGCACCCACACATACATGTACAGTGTACACTCTCAACAAAATGCAATGGTAACACACAAGTATGCAGTTTGAACATCATGGAAACTCTTTATTACACTTAGATAAATCACCACAGTTTTGTAATTACAATTAAAACAGATTATTCAAACAGTAACAGCAAGTTCCGATTGAAAGCAAGAAATGGTTAGATCATCTGTTTGGAGTTTCATTAATACATATATTGCAAATAAAATTGTCAAAAATTGCCGATGAAGAGGAAAATTCACAAGTTTAAGCTTTACACCATTCAAATGTAATTGAGTTTTATATCGTTTTTGAACGACAAACACCGCGAATAATGTTTCATCACGGGGATCGATTTCAATCAAGGATGTAAAATCTTACAAAGATTCATGATTAGCAATGTTCTCAACGGATGAAAAAATAAGGGGACGACTATTTTGCATATGATTTGCATATAATTTACATGAAACCTGACTCTTTGCTCTGAGAGAACTATTTTGACAGTCAACAATACAGCACACACTGTCACAGAATGGAAAAACATACAGACAAAAAAAGGAGGAAACACAACACTGTTCCTGAAATAGTTTGTTCATTGCTTGTAAAGTCTAACATCAAGAGCACAAATGTGAAATAAATAAATAGCTTTGAACAGAAACTTCCCCTATAAAAGCCGGATTATCATAAATCTATGCAAATGTAAAAAACCACACTGCTAATTGGATGTGCCGTGTTTGGTCCCAGAATTCCGTAATTTTGCCATGATTTAGGCATTCGTTGTCATTGAATCTTGCATATGATGTCTGTGAATACATCGCGACTAAACTTTAGTCAAAATAATGTGAAAAAATGTTCCCAATTTTTTTGTAAGAGAACACATATGTTTCAAAATATGTTCCTTGTACAACCATTTTACCCCTCTTTGCATATGTCACGAAAGTGCCCATCATGATAATTCAAACTCATCATACGGTCAAAGCGAATCCGTGAGAATTCAAAAACTCCCTACCAGTGTATGTACATAGCTGCATCATCAGTAATGCCCTATTGTGCGCCAACGGTCCTGTAACTTCCCCTTTAACTTATCTGACTCCAAAGAAAGGGAAGTATTAAGGGGGAGACCCACATTCGCAGACACTTTTCTTTAATCTGATTTTTCACCATTAAAATGAATCTTTAACCCGACATGTAGTATATGTTTGGGTAGCTCGACAATTGAAGATTATAAATATTGTAAGAATATTTCAAAACCTGTTTGCGTGTGTATGTTTTGCTCAAAAATGTGTGTTTTGAGATTTTTCACTTAAAAAAGTGTAAGTATGAGAGGGTGATGGCCATTGGTGAGCCGTTTACTGCAATCGATAGCAGGGTAAGGTGTGTAAAAAACCGTGTCTTGGATTTTTGATACTCCGCTTTGTTTTTGCACAATTAGCCTTGAAAGTGAGAAGTGGTGGATTCTGAATAAATTAACGGCTTTTGTCCACGTTTGTCACGATATCTTTTGTTTTTGGAACATTATCGGAATTCTGAGACACGGTATTGTAGAAACAGTCATTAACTACAACCTGTGCAAAGATAAGGCTAATCCGTCAACGCGGCGCCAAGTTACACTCTCCAGAAGTTGCGATACATTGCCAAAAACGGAACGGAGTAAATCGCAGAAATGTGTATGCGACCCTTGGAGTCGCACAAAGTCAGCTAAGATTCCGGTTTGCTCAAATTTTCGATGGAAATTCCCAGTCCATAATGAAGTACAGGACTTTTTACACAATTGTCTGAATTTGTGGTAGGAATGAAATGATACATGACGTGAAAATTGGAAGAAAATGAACACTGAAACGGCCAGTTCGCGGCGTAAGCGTTAGGCTTTATTTACACAACTGTCATTCCGAGCTAAATCTGGGGATAATCTTCTTGCTAAATACAAACTAGCGTATTAACTGTGCACTGTTGTGTACCAGTTAAAATTTGATTATCAAGCGAAGAAATGGCTGCTGCTGCGTATATACTTCGTTAAATTATGTGATTTTGCATGCCAAGTCCGATGACACTCGTTTTTCCTCTCTTTTGGTTGCGCAATCGTCACCGCGTTTTCAGCTTCCTGCCCGGAGAGAGACACGTGACAATGAATTACAATGTGGTACATACCGACAAAGACGAAGTTCATTCAGACGCCGTGTTGCGACGTTAGCTTTTACGTTCCGTACTGCATGTTGAAGTACTACCACAGTCCGCCTTGAACATGGCATGGAGCTAAAAACGGACAGCTACATGAACGCGGTTTCCGACCTCAGAAGCACCATTGCCGAGCTAACTTTGTGTTGTGCCAGGCTAAACTAACCAATAGTTAGGCTAAACTAAATACAACACTTGACAATATCTGGTATCTAAAACGATTTCCTAACAGAAAGATAAAAAGTTGGCGAAAAACTGAAATAAATCGATTTTGACAATAAACTTGAACAATTCTAAAAGCGACTTGTTTTGGCTTCGCGAATACCATGGAGGCGAGTACCTAAAACAGATGTGAATCTGTGACCACGCTGACTGAAGACGTCATTCTAAAATCGCGACGGTCGAATTTTTTACAAGTAATGAAATGCGTGAACTTCAGTCAAACAGTTATATATCACGTTCTCTGATATGTGGAAACGAGCATTCGTCGTTCTCCGGTGGTGACTGTACTGTCCGTTGAACTACTATAATAACGACGATAGACAGGCCAGCAGCACGCTGTTTTTCAGCGTGATTGAGTTTATCAACAGAAAAAGTAGTTGCTGATTCGAAAAAAGCACGTTCATGGTTGTTTATTTTTTTTCAATTTCATGGAATCTATTCTATCATTTTCAATTTTGGTTTCTTTAAATTTATTGCATAAGTTTATAATTACCTAATAACAATTAAATCGCAATGATTTTAAAGGTATACTGACATGAATTTGTGCTGTGAAATATCGCATACTTTTCAATCGAGATTGATTTCGACCCTGGACTTCGACTCACTTCATGAGCAGTCCGCCAATAAAAGTTCAGTTGATCGAGACAAATATATATGCTCTATGATTAGCTCCGTACAGATTGAAAAACAAATGCTAGGTCAACATTGTGTTTGCATTGTAAATCACGGCATCATTCTAAACTGTACGTGCATTACCCGCATCACGTTCCCTCTGTGTCCGCATAGAACTTACAAAACAATAAGCTCACGTTTCCTAACCGGGCAGAGCAGACACCGGCGCGATTTTCTCGTTATAAAATTTTGAACTATTGCCATATTTCTAATTTCTACTGAGAGGAATGTTGTTCGCCCAACTGTCGAAACAAAAAGACATCGCAACCATTTTCACAAAAAAGGATAGAAAACTTGTAGTGACGTACAGGAACGTAATCTTCATTGCATGCTTTAGGTGTAAACCGTAACGTAAGCAGTAACAGTTTTGGTTGCCGGACTTCACTGGGCATTTGCAGACGTAAAAAAATCATCTGACATTTTTATCATCAGTCGCAATTAGTTCAGAGCGGGATCAATTTTGAATGTCGGACTTCATTAGGTGCAGACAAACATGTAAACTGTTATCAGAAAAAGACGTAATTTTTGGATTTTCGGAGTAGCCTAGTTTGATTGGGCGGGGTCAGTTTTGAATGTCAGACTATACTTTGCATTGAGTCCACGTCATTTGTTAGCGGACACAAATGTACGTTTTGGTTTTCGGCGGCGATTAATTTTGAATGCTGGACTTTATTTAGCAAACATGTAAAGACAAAGACCTACTATTTGGATTTTCGGCTGTTATTTGTTTTGTACGGGAACAGTTTTATTAAATACGTGTTATAGGAAAACGAGGTAAAAATAACGTAAACTACAATGAGCAGCCTCTCTGTTGTGCGCAAGATGTATCACCAGTTTTTGTTCGAAGCTCAGTTTAGTGTTGAATGAGTAAGCGTTCTGCGTTACATTCCTCGCTTGCGACCATTTCCAGTTTACACCTTTTCAACGCATCGGAAACTGGAGTTTTAAGCCTGACTGTAACTCTGACAATTTCAACTGTTCTCTCATTCCCGGCCATATGCTTGATATTTCGCTTATGTGGACCATGCTTTTGCAATCGACGGCTACCTGCAGCATGTTCAGTAGCCACGACTTCCTGCCGCCAGCTGGGAAGAAGACTGACGCATGCGCACTCCTCCGGACGGAATTAACGTAATCTACTTACGCTCTTGAGATAGCCTTGACTAATCTGGAAACCGTTAAGACATAAGAAAAACACGGCACGCGAACTTGCCTACAATGCTCATTTTTGTTAAAATCTTACTCATTTCCGAGTATGTTATGGTTTCAAACTTATCGTCCACTCAAAGGCCATATTAGACAGAT
Organism: Ptychodera flava; assembly: GCF_041260155.1. NCBI lineage: Eukaryota > Metazoa > Hemichordata > Enteropneusta > Ptychoderidae > Ptychodera > Ptychodera flava. Next base: position 1,426,388 of record NW_027248278.1, read on the forward strand.
TCAAAATTTACCATAAAACGAAAAATGACCAAAATCACTAAAGGAATGTGGGTCTACCCCTTAATGCATCGCATAAGTGCTGTAGTAATGGCACCACCCTGGGTTGAAGCAGAAAGCAGCAGAGTGTATTAGTTGTGAGTGCAATACAATGATACTGAGAATCAGCGTAGTCTTTTACTCCATCTTCATGGTATGATGTAGACAAAGCAGTCAAACACGTCTTCGATCACTGTTTATACCTAACACATAAGCGATAAAACATAAAATAAACAAGACAGGAGAATAACTTCAAATACTCTCAAGTTAGCACTACCCAGTACTGGCCCTTGAACTAAAAACAGCACACTATTACTATCCAATATTGTGATGATAGCAAAGGTTTTAGGACTCAGACTCGTAAAGTATTATTCATTTGTCTCTTCAGTGAGGTCTTCTAGTTTACCCTACCTGTGCTCACCAAGATTCTCTGCACTATACACTAACACTGTTGTATCTTTTCTGTCAACAGAAATTGATTTTGATGCCGCAGCAAAATAATGGAAGAGATCAATGAAGCGATGGTTTTCTTCTCTCATCCTGCATTGTAGCATCTAAAGAATGACAGTTTTAATATATTGGTGTGTTGAAATGATTGCCTTGTACTTTATCGTTTGTTTGTGTAAAGTTCATTAAAGGATCTCAGTTTAAAACAAACAGTCAGTTTGGCATTGTCTCGCTTTGTGGTTAATTTTGGAAACATGACTTTATGTGCTATGTGACATGATGGCTTGTAATCGTAATGAATCCAAAAGTTTTGTAATATTGAATGTTCAAGATTGCCTTACATAAATTTGATTAGCTCCATTCAAGTATTCTCTCCTGAAATTGACAAGTAATCATTCTGAGAATGAAGCCAGCGTGAAAACTGAATTAGAGACTAAGAGTAGAACCTTAGTAATGACCTTGAAGTGTCAGAAAGTGTCATTCATGATGTCATACAGTGCCAGTAGTGATGCCAGTGTCAGCTGTGATGTCATAGTGTCAGCAGTGATGTCATAGTATCAGAAACTGTGTAGTGATGTCATACAGTGTCAGTAGTGATGCCAGTGTTGGTAGTGATGTCATAGTATCAGAAACACTCTGTAGCGATGCCATACAGTGCCAGTAGTGATGCCAGTGTTGGCAGTGATGTCATAGTGTCAGAAACACTCTGTGGTGATGCCGTACAGTGTCAGTAGTGATGCCAGTGTTGGCAGTGATGTCATAGTGTCAGAAACACTCTGTAGTGATGTCATACAGTGCCAGTAGTGATGCCAGTGTTGGCAGTGATGTCATAGTGTCAGAAACACTCTGTAGTGATGTCATACAGTGACAGAAAGTGATAAAGTGAAGTAAGTACCTCAACAGTGATGTTGTACAGTCTGTAAAAACTGAAATTAAAGCAAACTCATTTCTTCAAAGTTCTTTTGATTAGATCAGAATGGTTAACTTAGAATTATTAATCTTGTGCAGAACCTTGGGTCATTATTTCAGTCTGAATAAAATCACTGTTGGAGAGACGGGTGCTCGGTGGAAGTTCTCCCACTTATGTATTTTTTCTGACTCTGTCATGTTTACTCCTCTTGAATTTCTCCATTCATGAAAGTACCAGATGTTACATCAGTGTTGTTTGTGTTATAAAATTCTCTCTGGTCACAATTGTTTAATGGTTGGGTTCAGGCCTTACAAGTCTTGGTACCGTAGATAGAGTGAAGTCCTTGAATTTTGCAATACTTGATAATCTTTGGCTTAATGAAAATGTACTGATGCCAACTATAACTGATCACACTGAAGACCTGCACCTCATTTCTCTGTCATTTGCAATGTCAGTATCAAAAGCTTCCGGGATTTTCCTTCAATGTCAAGGTGTTAACACTGTAATTTAATCATAATTAGTATGGTATAATAAAGTGTCTCCACTTCAGAAAAGTTGTCCTTTGCTTAACTTATATCTCTGTCTGTATTTTCATGATTATGAAATCCACCATGATGTATGATTGAATCTATCTATTATTGCCACAGTTCCTACATTTCATTTACAATGTATTTTCAAACAAACATTTGAACCGTTGTCATCCTTACAGTGAAATATTGAATATAGAATTCCATTGAACTAAAATTAATTGATAATAGAGGTCTCCTGATTAGGACTTTTCATACTGGAACTAACAGCAATATGTGAACTGCAGTGTTATACAATTGAGACTAACAGCAATACGTGAACTGCAGTGTTATACAGTTGAGAATCAAAAGTAAATTTTGCCATACAATCACTGCTTTGGGAATCTAATACATCCTGCCTTCTGAAATCAATCTAAGATACATTCTCAGTTGGTTCACCTCTGCATCTGATAATTTGTTCAAGAATTTCACTTTGGCTATACCATGGTACCAGGGGTTTAATATACCATTGTACCAGAGGCATAAAGCCTTAGGTTGGCAAAGTGATGTGGTTTACATGTCTTTTTGGGTATCTTACCAACACAGTGAGGCACTGTTCAATATCTTACCAACACAGCGAGGCACTGTTCAATATCTTACCAACACAGCGAGGCACTGTTCAATATCTTACCAACACAGCGAGGCACTGTTCAATATCTTACCAACACAGCGAGGCACTGTTCAATATCTTACCAACACAGTGAGGCACTGTTCAATATCTTACCAACACAGCGAGGCACTGTTCAATATCTTACCAACACAGCGAGGCACTGTTCAATATCTTAACACAGCGAGGCACTGTTCAATATCTTACCTACACAGCGAGGCACTGTTCAATATCTTACCTACACAGCGAGGCACTGTTCAATATCTTACCAACACAGTGAGGCACTGTTCAATATCTTACCAACACAGCGAGGCACTGTTCAATATCTTACCAACACAGCGAGGCACTGTTCAATATCTTACCAACACAGCGAGGCACTGTTCAATATCTTACCTACACAGCGAGGCACTGTTCAATATCTTACCAACACAGCGAGGCACTGTTCAATATCTTACCTACACAGCGAGGCACTGTTCAATATCTTACCTACACAGCGAGGCACTGTTCAATATCTTACCTACACAGCGAGGCACTGTTCAATATCTTACCAACACAGCGAGGCACTGTTCAATATCTTACCTACACAGCGAGGCACTGTTCAATATCTTACCTACACAGCGAGGCACTGTTCAATATCTTACCTACACAGCGAGGCACTGTTCAATATCTTACCTACACAGCGAGGCACTGTTCAATATCTTACCTACACAGCGAGGCACTGTTCAATATCTTACCTACACAGCGAGGCACTGTTCAATATCTTACCTACACAGCGAGGCACTGTTCAATATCTTACCAACACAGCGAGGCACTGTTCAATATCCTACCAACACAGTGAGGCACTGTTCAATATCCTACCAACACAGCGAGGCACTGTTCAATATCCTACCAACACAGTGAGGCACTGTTCAATATCTTACCAACACAGTGAGGCACTGTTCAATAGTACTGAATATCTTGACCTTTAACAAACTCAATGGAGTATTTTTGCTTTCGGAGTATAGGTGATGCCAGATACCAGACTATGATGCTTGATAAAGCCTTGTTTGAGCGTCACCACTGGTGCCTTTTGATAGAAGGTTAAAAGTGATACCAATAGTCATTTGCATAATATGTATGGCTGATGTTGCAGTACAGAAGCCTACGCAGCAAAGCAGAGTGGCAAGGTATGACTATGTAGTTCATGATATCATGCCAGCTTGAACTTGAATTTCAACAGTTGAATTTCAACAGCACAAGAGACAGATGTTGAAGTAGCAAAGTCTGTAACATTGTACATGGGGAGTCATCAGAATATGTCTGTAATATTTCATTATAACAGCAACCACAGTATCAGAATTCTCAGTTTGTTATTTAAAATTTCAGACTGTCTTATAATCTTATAAGTTTACAGCGTTTCAAATTAAACCAGCCTGATGTGTAAGTTATTAATCGTCATAGTGATAACCAGCATGGAGAGGCATTTGAGTAAAGGTGAAATGAAAAAATAATTTTCAAATGTGAAAAAAACTATAGCATTTTGTTTATCCTATCTCACATATGCTCGTTATGATAAAAAAAATTGTTGGCGATGTGAAAAATTAATGTGATATGCCTGCCATCGTCCTTAGTTCTGGGTTCTGTGGTTAGTAACGTCATTTGAGTCAAACACAAGTGGTTTGTATCACGGAGGCTGTTAACCAGCAGAGTGTAAGACCTCCGTCGTTATTATTATTATTAATCTTTATTTAAAGTCGATAACTCCATAGGTGAAACACCTTTTTTCATGGAGGTCGAATAGACAAAAGAAAAACATATTACACTTTACAGCACAAACATGAAAACAAAAAACACAGAAGTACAAGTATATAAAAAAAACTATGAAAAGGCATCAGAAAAGTAAGTATTATACAAAAAGTTGTTACAAGATTTCTTAAAACCAGTTGTGTTTAGCTTTTAGAACTGCAAGATGCAGTCAAGTGGATTGTACGGAAACACAGTCCCTCCTGTGACAGAAATAATACTTGTATTTTTTCATATTTACTGTAGTTTAGACCATGTTTTCAAACACAAAGTGACGAAAATTTTAATAAGTTTAGAGCCCCACAAAACTGTGGTTTGGAACACTGACTGCAAAAAGTAGCAAAATGTGTGTGATATGAATGCGCCAATTTTTGACGACGCTGCCATGTACTGTGTGTAGGACAAATGAACAAGTACAGTTTTCTGTGAGTGTCAGTGATAATCTTAATATTATTAAACGGATGATCTCTTTTTGGGATGTGGTGGCCTGAAAAGGGCCGTTTGGTTTTTGATCATCTAATGATCAGTATACTGCTTCAGTGTCAGGCCATGGCCAGTGAAGTCTCTCTAAATGCTGCTGCACTTCTCATCACACAATCACGCAAATTTGACCATATTACACCAGTGTTGATTGACCTGCATTCGCTTCCAATCGAAGCTCAAATAAGATTCAAGGTTCTGTTAATTACTTATATAAAATTATTAATGGTATTGCACCCATGTACTTGAGCAACTTAATTGAGTTGTATGTTCCGGTAAGAAATCTATGGTCCATGGAAAGCTACGTTTAGTCTCGCCAAAAGGGAAGTATAATAAATAAGTCCTATGGCCATATGGCCTTTTCTCAGTGTTCATGCTCATCAGAGATTCGCTCTGCAAAAAATGTTGAATGTTTTAAACGTGCTTTGAAGACTCACCTTTTTACTGAGTTTATCAACAGTGATTTTTAGCCATTTTGCTCATTGTCAGTGTTTTTACTTCCTTTCCAAATTTCTTTGTGAATATTTGTGACTTTTTATCTTAAAAACAATCTTTGCTCTCATTTTAGTCATGTATTTTGTTTTTCTTCAGTCATCTACAGCGCGCTGAGACGTATATGTAGTGCGCTTTAAAGAAGTTTTTTAATAATAATAATAATAATTATCTCCAACATCCCATGGATGACATCGATGTCCCAGTTCAGGGAGTCAAGAAGTTCCTGCGTCTATGAATGCAGTCTCCTTAGCCTCTGTGACCAGGAACAGGATTGGAATACTTCGACTATTCCCCAGAGTACCTCGATTGCTTCAACGTGCTCGTTCGGGTGTCGTAGCCTCAACGCCATTATGAATGGTATTCTGATTGTGTACGCATGTGTATGGAGTCATTAACAGAGTTGTTTGCTTTTTATTTTCAAACCTGGTCTTTCATATCATTGAATTAATAGAGAAGAATGAAATATTGAGAGTAATAGGCCAGAATATCGTTGTACTCTAGCTAAGTCTTCGAGGTCAGAATAGTCTGAACCGTTCTCGCTGTCACTAAGCAACATTATGTTTAACTCATATGACGTCACCAGACGTCCTCTGATGGCAAATTTGAGAAATCGATGAACAAAACTGATTCTTGGTCAGCCTTGCAGATCGAGTTTTTGGCAAAATGGAAAGGTGGTCTTTAGACGTTTTCTAATTTGCACTTTAATTTGTCTCTAATCTTCTTGTATATACCTAATACACAGGGTAACTTTTAGGCTATTTTTTTTCCTTTCATTTTAAACCAATTTTTGAAAGGTTATGCAAATTACCTGTCACGTGATAGTTATGTAAACAATGGTGACACTATGATTACCAAAATCTTCCCCTATATCTGGGCTTTCAGAAAATGTATAATTTACGGGGGTTCTGAGAATTGTTAGATTAAAGAGGTTGATTTTTTGTCTTGGAACCTTAATGATAAAAATTAAGTCACAAACTTGACAATATTTCCTGAAATGTAATATTTCAATTGAAAGAAGAGTATATGTAGAAAAAAAATGACTGATTTGTTTGCATTCTTTATCCTCATTCTAAAATGGCAAGGGTTGAAAGACTGACACTCAAAAAAGTGATTAAAATCATGATGAGCAAAATTAAAATGCCTCCTAATCAAAATGTAAAAAATTTATTGCCAGACAAAATATAATTTGAACATATCAGAAAATTTGACCAGCCAGAGCGGAGGTAAATTCTTTGGAAATCTTGAAATTGGGAGTAAAAAAGAAGCCAGAAAATTGGATGATTTGCATACATTTGCATAAATTAACACTTCTTAATCATGCAACTTAATGATTGCTTGACAAGCTCAAAGGTGAACTCAACCAATATTTAATCTTAGGTCTACTAATTAATTAATTGTAGTTGAATATTTGCAAAAAAAGTGATTTTGAGTAAAATACACTGTGTTGGGTGCAGCGCATCCTTAAACTAGCAAGTTAGGGTGTTAAAATCTGGACATTGAATATCTGTATATCATAGCCAACAATGACTCTTGACTTTGCTGAGACATGGAGGCATTTAATATAACATTATCTAACATTATAACATGCCACATGCTCATTCTGTGTTGTGATTTGCCAGAGTACGTCATGTGATGAGAAAATAGATATGTCTAGTCCCCACCGCACCGGATCCACAAAAGTGGCGTCAGAGGGTATTTTTTGACAAACCATTTCCCTAGGGAAAGAGTTTTGACCACATTCAGAAAAGTGACAGGTCACGTGACCTTAGTGTCGTCTGCAGTGAGTTTTCTAACAATGGCAGGTGACTGGAACATGATGTGCGCCCAGGATGAGCGACAAGCCTATCTGTAAAACAGATTTTCCATTCCAACAGCGTAATAACCTGAACAGGTCATTGACGAAAAAGGAACCTAGGAAGTTGCTGGGTATGCTTGGAAATATTTTTGGAAGAAAGTGACTGATCACCAAGATCGCCAAGTAAACATGTATCAATGGAAATATCAAAACACATTAAAAAACTATAACATAATACAACATGAGCATGTGGTGTGTTATAAACACCTGTAGCATGGTCTTTCTTCTAGCACTCGTTTATTACCGGTACCCCTTATGGCCATGTTTTACCAGAAACACATGTTTACAGCAATTTGAAACTCAAAGTTGTGGTCTGGCAGAGGTATAGTACTATATGTGCTGCAAAGTCTTAATGGCAATGGATACTGAAAATTTTAACACAAAATACATCTATTCACTAAACTTGCAAATGTAAGCAAGTTTTCCTGTGGATAAACGGTTACCCTGTAACACATTCAGGAATAAGATGGACAGATTTGGAGTGCTGGATTGCGTCTTTACAAAGCGTGCAAGACATACCCTTTTAACCCACCAGGTTATCGTTTTGAGGAAACATGTCCACTTGGAGACCTTTAACTCTGTCCACATTACAGTATTGTACCAAGTCCATGACAATTCAAGGACCTTTTCACAGGATTAATTGGAGACAAACCAGAATTTAGGGGAGAACAATTTGATTGGGGGGGGGGGGGGGGCTAGAGGATTTCGGAAAAAAATTATCGGCAGGTAAAGAAGCCAAAATAAAAATTGATCCAATTATGTCTTGAAAAAAATAATCATAGCAAACTAAAGAAAAATATGTAATTGATTGTGATTAACTCAAGAACCATTTATTAAAAAACTGGTATTCAAGAAAAAAAATTTGCAATGATTCCACATGCAGAAAAAAATAGATGCAGGACAGAAATAGAAAAAAAACCATTCTGCCGAATCAATTTCCTCCTCAGAGTAGATTAACTTCAACTTGTTTTGTGTTATCCAGTTCATAATATCATTGACAATTTCTTCACGGGAAGATACGGCAGAGGTGGTATTGGATTTCTTGAAAGACAGGTACAGCGGATTTCATCAGGGGGTTGATGGAACTGGAGTTTATGGCGGTGGATGAGCTGTCCAAGTGATGATATGTAGATTATAAATAAGAGAGGTCCAAGAACAGAGCCCTGAGGAACTCCGTATCACAGCATTTGAAATAATGATCTTTGTCCTTTTAATGTAACTGACTGAGATATGTCAGTGAGATACAAACAAAGCAACTGAAGAGTAGATTTGATTCGAAGATTTGATAAACGCTGTTGAGGTGAATCATGATCTATTGTATCAAAAGCCGCAGATAGATCCAATAGAACCAGCAAAACAGTTTGTCCGGAGTAAGAGCACTGAGAAAGTCATTATGGACAAGGAATGCTATTACAGTACTATGATATTGTCTGTAAGCAGAATGCTGTCACAGTACTATGATATTGTCTGTAGGCAGAATGCTGTTACAGTACTATATTGTCTGTAGGCAGATTGAAGTGGATCGAGTTGATTGTTTTCGTTTAAGAAGCCTGTCAGCTGAGCAGCAATGACCTTTTAAATTAACTTCAACGAAAAAGGTAGATTGGAGTAGCTGATCAAGACAGCTTTTACCTGGTTGATGACCTAAGACAGCTTTTACCTGGTTGATGACCTGAGACAGCTTTCATGTGGTTGATGACGTAAGACACTGAAATGATTACAATGTAGACGTGTTGGATGGAAGTACATTGTTATTAGTGATGATGAAATTGATACAATTTTGAAGAAAGACTTGCTCATGTGTATTCTTTTCGATCAGATTGTTTATGACAGTTTCTCAGAACCATGTCTGGTTTTCTTGGTAAATGCAATTTCAGGTGGTTCTCCCAACAATCAGATTTTCACACTCAGTCACTAAAAATTTAGGTAGTTTTTATAAATTTTCAAGGACTTTTTTAAGTTTAACATGCCAATTATCAAAAGTATCATTATACAAAGCATTTTTTGTACGATTTATCAGTTAAATATCATTACCAATCATTTCACAAATTTCTGTGGCTTACCAATTTGAAAGGATTTTCCAAGATCATGTGATTTTAAAGGACTCAGGGGGGGGGGGGACTCAAAATTCAAGGACTTTCCTATGAGTGTATTAGAACCCTATAAACATCACTGTCATCAGTTCTAAGTGGCAGTTCTCAGTGCAAGTGAAATGTGAGAAATTTTGGCACTTCCTAGAGGTTTTACACACTAGAGAGCCATAGTCATAAACGACGTGCCTCTTTATGGCAACAGCTTAGCTTGATTTTGTGTAAGTCAGTGGAGAGGAATTATGCTCTGGCTCGCGAGAATGTCAGAGAACAGAATTTGAACAAAAGTAGGCAAACATTAAGTCCATGCAGGCATCCATATTTTCCAAGAATAAATAGCCCAAGTATTTCCATATGCCAATTTTGTAATATAGAACTCAATAGAATTCTACCTGTACAAAGAAAGATGTACCAAGTTGTGTGTAATGCTCTGCAGGTCTCATGGTCACAGCTGAAGGATGTCCTGTTGCACAACTCTCATTTAAAATATACAAGAAACTGTATTATATACAAATGCACTTTATTCAACCACAACACCAATAAACATTTCTAGATGTGAAATTCATCGCTAATATAATATAAAATAACTATTACTATGAAAAGCAAAATTTAAAAATAGTATAAACTTTACCAGACTTAAAAAAACTAGGCTTATTTCAATTTAGCTCTTGTGCTTGAACTGAATGGTTACAAATTAAAGAGGCATACAGCACAATTGTACATTGCATTGGTTGCAATTTTCTGTGCAGCTAGCAAGTTTCAGAGAATGTTTTCTGAAAACGCATCAATATTTACACAATCAAAGTAACAGAATTGAGATTGCATCTCTGCCCCTTTAACATGACAACATAAAAAAATATATTTGCTTTCTTATAAACAGTGCCTCCATGGCTTATAAACATCGCTGAATTGCAAAGTGTAATTGCCTTGATGTCACAAAAAAAAAAAGATTTCAAAATAATACTATTGGTACAGGTCAAATAAATAAGTTAAATAAGTCTCTGTATTTATTGTATTTGGCAGCAATATTTTCAAATATACCATTTGACCAACAAATATTAAACCATGTGAATCAAGCACATTTCATGTTCTGTTGATTTGACAATAAATAGTTCAAATGATTGACCTCTTTAAATAAAGATCTTCAGGAATTGATGAATACAATTTCATCACTGAATACTGTTTTCTCTACTGCTGGCAACTGGTTAGTATAAAGTTTTTAACAGACTAAAAACCTGCATGCTCTCTCATCTAGGTCTGAAATCCTGGGTTTTCATTTTTTTACAACCTTCCAGAGTTAAAAAATGAACGTTTGATATGATAGTAGAAAACTAATTTTAATGGAATCACAAACATTGGTACTAACGAAAACATGTTTTACAAACCAGTTTTTCCAGCTTATAAAGTATTACAGTAAACTTCTATGGTTTAAAGAAAATCCAAATGTTGTGAAAGATCCAGAAGCAACAGCCAAATGAAAACAATTTTGGAGAACACCTTTGAATGTCTTTTCAATAATGACGCAGAGTTAAAATCTACCTTATGTCATTTAACTTATATCACAGCAAGGCTGTGAGATTTTAAAATCTAACATGAAAAGTCAGATTGTTAACCTCAGTTTTTTTCTTCAGAAAAATAAGGTCAATAAGTTAACACTAGAATTAGAAAAAAATGCTTTCTTTATATTTACACAACAGTTTCTTTGGACAACACTAGTTTGTCATAAAAATCACTTTCCTTCAATGGGACCTGAGATAAATGACTTACATTGAAATCTTTTTGTTTTTCTTTACAAGTTTCTTTACAACATGGACACCAATAACAAGTCCTACATAGTTTTGTGAGCACTGTATCAAGAGGTTCCAGAGAGTGCATCCATTTTGGTAGCCAATCCCAATTTCTGAGTTTCTTTGGCAGGCATTTTGGAGCTTTTACTTGTAGTACATTGATGAAAACTATGATCAGGAATGAGGTCAATGTTGGAATACCAACTGCTGCAAGGTACTGCCACCCAGCGATGGAAAGTGCAAATACAATACCAGGGAACAAGAAAAACATACATATGAGGTAAAGAGCTGCAAACCAGCGATACTTTGCCGTTGTATTTCCAAATATTTTTGCAATTTTAATTGGAACACGACGTGCTGGTGGGATAGGATACCAAAGAATTATGCCTGATATATTAAATAGAAGATGACAAAATGCTATTTGAAGTGCATTTGCTAATTTGCCTTCAGAGCTAGCAAGAGCTGCCAATAAACCAGTGGCTGTTGTTCCAATGTTAGCTCCCAGTGTCAGTGGATAGGCACGGTCCAAAGATACGACGCCAATACCAATCAGTGGAGTCAACGCTGATGTGAAGATAGAACTGCTCTGTACAAGTAGTGTCATGGCTGCACCAACAAGTATTGCAATGTAACCTGTGAGCCATGACATACAACCTGGGAAATCAGAGTTGATAGTTTTCTTAATTACTGATGAAATCTGACCCCGCAGTAATGAATGCAGTAACTTCACCATGGCGATGAGACAGGCACACAGTATTGCCAAGGAGACAATCAGCATGATGACACCAATCACTGTATCACTCAGGTCAGAGTTCACAAATAAATGATCACCTGAAAATAAAAACAATTACACAATTATAAGGATGTACAATCGTGTTTAACGGTTTTCAAATAATCACTACCTTCCTAAGACTGTTTTGTTTTACTCTCAATTGAATATTCAAACTAAATTTCTACAATGCTGTTTAACTGACCTTCTAAATTTATACAAATTGGTGTACATCTTTAATCTGCTCAAAGAGGTAGGTTGAAAGATCACAATAGTGAAGTTGTTTGACATCTTGCGGTATCTATGATGAGTGTATACCGTAACAAAGGTTGGTGAATTAAATTATTGGACTTACATTTTTGAATTGGCACCTTCCTGGTGTGTTCCATCTCCACTGTGATATTTTGCAGCCTTGTTGAATTGTCATAGCCTTCACTGGTCACATTGGCTTCTATTGTTACATTCACAAGTTCTGTTACTTTCTCTGTAATACACCATTTCTTGATCAAACTATCACTCTGGGCTGATTCATCTCCAACGGCTATCTTTGTGATCACTTTCTTATCAACCTGAAATAAATAACAACAATGCTGTCAGTACAACCCTCCCACACTCTTTAAAAATTAAGCTACAAATTAGTAGTAGTGACATCAATTACCAGTCCATCACCCATATATTGGGAAGATGTAAACAATGATACTTCAGGCAGAACTTCCTTTGACACTTGAAACGTTGATATTGCACCCTTTGGAGAATGAAATCTGTTACATTAAAGGGACAAAGTCGCCCATTTTTTCATGAATTTTGTTTGATACGAGATACTACTTATATTGTTTGACATGTTGAAAGATACTGAATGAATGGGTGACCATGCATATATTCGACCCTGGTTTTGGACATGACACATGAAACCAGGGCGAAAATAAATTAATAGTCATGACCATTAATTCATTTTTGTCATGGTTTCATTTAATTTGTCTAAAATCAGGGCTGTATATATGCATTGTCACCCGTTCATTCAGTATCTGGCAACATGTCAAATAAATTAAGTAGTATCTCGTATCAAAATTCATGAAAAAATGGGCGACTTTGTCCCTTTAAACTGGCAAGCCTCTGTAATTGAAAGATGAATGAATTCTTGAATTAATGCCAATTATTAATACACAGTAGTAACAGATAACTTACCTGTATTACTTTGTCAGTGAAGGGCTTAGTTATAACTGATAATAGTTCAATATCAGTTGCTTCATTTGATTCCAGATGCATACTTTTCACAATCATGTCTGACAGGTGATACAAATACTGCGTTGCTATCTCCAATGGCAACAGAATCAACACAGATAACCAGTTGAAGACATCATGGATGGTTGCACCAGCAAATGCACGACGGAATTCATTGCGATCATGGGCTTGGAAAATTGATACTATTGTGTTTGTAACAGATGTTCCAATGTTGGCACCCATGACGATGGGAATGGCTTGCTCAACATATAATACTGAAAAAACAAAACAGAACAGACATGTAAATTTATAGTATAATCTTCCCACGTCTTAATCTTAATTTCTTTTAAAATCTAACATTCATATGCTTTCAAAGGTTCCTGCAAAGTGAATGTTGCTGCATAGCAATACACATCTTGGCATGAATATTACTGATGCCACATAATTAAAATTAGATAGGAACATATTACTCTAATGTACTGCAGTGTTTACGCTAGCGCTCGCCACACACGGAAAATGCAAATATAACTCCATTTGGCGGAATTTTTTTTAAAAGTCATTAGCCACACTTGCGAATTGAATTTTTCAAATCATGACCGTCCATACTTTCGCTTTTTCATACAACACCTGCACGGAGGAGTCAACCACCATCGGACACTACGATCGACAGCTCTTTGAAAATATATGCACGCAATGCTATTTTGTGTGGATTTCGTTGTTGTTGCAATTTCATTTATTTCCGCAATTATTACATGGGTATCAAGGAGCAGCTATTTTAACAACGATCAAAATAATGTGACGACTTACTTTCTGCAGCAACCATGGATACGACAATGGATGTAGTTGTACTTGAGCTCTGAACCAGGACTGTGGCTAAAACTCCAATCATTAATCCACATATAGGATTTGAAAGGACGGCATTGGATGAAAATGCTTCACCAGCTGTTTTACCACCAAGTAGACGGAAAGCAGCACTGAGAAAACTGAGTGAGCAGATGAACATGTACAGTAGTGCCAGCAACAAGACCACTTTACCAAACCATTCAATTACAACTCTTTTCACTTTGCCCATGAAACCAAGGTCTGAAGCAAAACAAAATTACGAGAAATAGCACATTACTTATGCAATGTTTTAGTAATAGTGCATACCAGTGTTGTATAAAACAACTGTAAATAAAACTGACATTAACATTCCATTCGGAACTACATACATGCCACAGTTATATTAAGCTGTCATAACCATGCAATGCTGCACTAAAAGTCAAACCACAGAACTGTTGCTATGAAAAAAACATTAACCCTTTTCCTGCCAGACAGTATCACTTCCCTGTGTTTCCTCTGGCTTCTGAAATTTTTTAGTAAATTTACGAATTGGGTATTGAAACTTTTCGTAAATTTTGAAATTCATAAGTAAACTTAACCGTGCCAATACGGAATATCATTCAATCAAATTGAAATTAAGTACCACATGTGCTTAGACAGATCTATTTTGAGGTTTGGGTTCTTCAGCTCTCAATCAACTAGCTGCTTCCTTGCATTCATATATTTACGAATCAACAATGAAAAAAATTAGTAAATCATCTAAAAAATTAGTAATTTTACGAATTTGAGAGTGGCAGAGGAAATACAGCTTCCCCATCAGCTAAGTCAGTAAAAAGTGGTATTGAGCCAAAACATGAAAGCTTGACATTTTATAGCATCTTTGGTCCAAAAAAGGAAGTTTACAGTATTTATCTTTTCAACAGCCTTCAAATGTACAGTATTATCTTATAATACACCATATGGAATATGTTGTTTCATTAATTCTAACCATCTTGACCTGATAGTGAAATATGGACTTGGCAGGAAAAGGGTTAAAACAACGCTGCTGTGTATTTATCTGTGTTCATTCCTATGTTGTTTTCATGTTTTCTGCGTGCTTGTTCGTTGAAGAATTTTAAAAAGTTGAGAGAAAAAAACTCGCGTCACTGCATCATTTTTGCAGTATATCTAGGATGAGAAACCAACTTTTCCCCTTGGGCTAAGCTTGTATAAAGAAATCAGCCTGTTTAAGAAATTGTATGGAAACATAACCAAAATAATAAATCAACCCCATAGCAACATTAGGGGGCAAACGGAACGGAAAGGAAACAGTTTTGGTCAACAATCCTGCCAATCTTTTTCCTGGTCAGTGGGAGTAGGCAATATTGACCGCTCCAGTTTTTGTGCTTGATTTCTCAAGCCTTGAGTCAAGACTCAAGGTCCTGACAGGCTATGCATGGTTTTCGAATTTACAAAAGAGTGACGATAACAAAAAAAGAGATCCGACAGGTTAACGTACGCTACGCTTGTCAGCCCAAATAAAAAATGAAAATGTCCTTAGGACGCGAAAATCAATTACAGTTGTGATTTTAGTGAATAGGAAACACATTTTACAACTACACTGTACACACGATTTCGCCTCGGTATCAGTCGTGGTGTGCATGTGGTTATCATGTGTACCGGCACATGCTAGTATGCTGCACTGTCATGCCATATGCTGCAACACTACAAAACACTTTATTTTTTCGACTTCATAATGTACAAAATAATATATCCTAACAATGACGTTTAAAATCGGCGGTAGTATTACACTGTTTTTCTTACGATAAAGTAATTTCATCAAAGATTGTTCTTATGTTAGTTTTTCAGAGCCGGTGACAGCACGTGGCGCGTTTTATCACACCCCTTCCGTTATGTGCAAGGACACAGTGCCGGTATATACAATCTATTGTATAAATATTGTATTGGAATCTCCGGTTAACAGCCGGTTTGAAGTGATTGTTTGAGATGAAACGAAACTGTTTCAAGATTTTACAAAAATGTCAAGAAGTCAAAAGTGGGTCTTAAAATATTGCTTGTTCGGAACGCGGTACAGTTGATACTTCTCTTACTATTAATGTTAGGACCCCGCGTCTTGCAATCGTTAGTTTGTGATGTGTGTCTAAGATAATATCGCGAAAATCGGCTCCGAGCACAATGTTTCAGGCAGTAAGCAAGATAATGGGAAGGGAACAAACGGTGAAACATACCTTTCCATTTTGTCGAATTGTCTTGGAGTTCGGGAAGAGCCCACGGATCGAATTCCTTATCCATTTTTCCGAAAGAAATTTCTTCGTCGGCATCCTTGAAAGGTTTCGTGGCAACGACACAGTTGTTATACTCGACTTTCAACTTAATAGGCGAGGCAGCACTCATAACGTCTTCCATCGGAATTTTGTACTCTGCAAATGGAACTTCCGTACCTTTGCCCTGCATCAAAACAAAGAACAATAATTATATTAACACACAAATATTACGAGAAATAGCGCGCCAATTTTTGATTGAAATAAGTAGGACTCACAAAATCCAATATCTTTTACAATAATTCCGACTGATTAAATGTATCATACATCACCTACCTGATTATCTAGAAACCGCTCGTATTCAGGAGGAGGTGTATCTGGCGATTTTTCGTCACTACGACCCTTAAGCGAGGGAGAACTATCGTCTGGATACGGAGCCATTTTCGGACTAACCATCGACTGTTTCACTAAATCACTTATAGGTCATCGTACAGTCCACGCACACTCATGTAAATCTCTACGCGAATTCATCACCTAGAACTGTAAGACACCAGTTTACTTTAGTCAGATTTACATACATGAATTATGGTTATTTTTTAATCATTATGAATGTTTTATTGTAACGAATGTATTTTATATTATCGTTAATTAATCAAATTAATTACGAACTATTTTATTTACTGCGGCAGGATAACTAGTACGCTTAGCACAGAAATGGCGCGAGTTTCAAAACGGTGTTTTGTGATTGGTCGTTGAGTGAGAGTGGAATCCCATTCAGTGACACATGAAGTCCACATGCACGAACCATGTTCGGCATTCCATGCATAAGTTGGGGACAGGATGGAGCTGGAGTGACGATGATCGCTCCAATTTCCAAACAGGAACAGGACGTACACGAAATACCGGGAAACCATCGTAGCTATAATACTGCTTACATCATCGTATCGTTCATATTTTTTCAATAACCATCACAACAATCTGTCCCTATAGCCCTACGTACGATGCTTCAGCTGTGTGTTTCCGGCGATACGCCTCCCACTCATCGTCGTAAACCACACGCCTCTTTACGGCAACAGCTCAGAGCTACCCGTCAAGAGATTACGCCGGGAAACTTGATTTTTGCGTAGGTCAGCGGAGCGGAAATTATTGCTCTGGCTCGTGAGAAGGCTCCCACTACACAGTACAGATCCTGCTGGCTGCATGGCAGGGCTGTGTATATAGCTCTGCATGGCAGGACTTTGCTTCGGATCCGTAGCCCTACCACTCCCAGGACCCTTTGCTGGTTGTGTACGGCCAACGAAGGCTACAATTATTGTAGCCCTGCCGTACAGGTCTGTGTGTTCCCGGCGTTATACGGCCATATACGGTTAACGGTTGTGGTGGAGGCCGTATAAGTTATACGGCCTCCAACACAACCGTATACGGCCGTATAACGCCGGGAACACACAGATAGTCCAGTCAATCTACGAGATTTTGGCACCTAACCCACCACAAATTGCAACAGAATTTTTTTCTTCAGAATGCATTTCAGAGAGGTACCAGAACAACAATATTAAAAGTTTACTCGAATCCACCTTGGGGAAATATGTCTAATTTGCATAAATCAAATATGGCGGCCAACCATCCAACAAAATAACATAATTGGCTATATATCACATGTTAAACAAGCTATTTCAGTGATTTCAAAGTCTGACACTAGTTATTTGGCTCAGGGAATCATTTGGGAGGTATAATGTTTCATATAAGCACCTCATTAATTTGCATAATTCCAATATGGTGGCCAACATTCCTACAAAAGACATTTTCGGTCATATACCACGTATTAAACAAGCTATTTCAATGATTTTAAAGTTAAAAGTATATTTCTTAGGCATGGACAAACGATATTCGAGATGCTATGATTTGCATAGGTAATTTGTTAATTTGCATAAATCCAATATGGTGGCCAACATTCCTACAAAAGACATTTTCTGCCATATACCACGTATTAATCCTTTTGGCGCCAAAGTCTATTTTTGTCAACTTTATAAAATGTACCACAGTCAATTGTTCTGCTTTTTGCAAAAATTTTGATTAAAATCTGTAGCTGCTGAAAAATGATATCCATTTGGTCCAAAATTATGAAAAAACGAACTGAAATATTGACAGAAATTGGTAAAATATATTGCATTAAAATTTTGGTGTAAAAAATTACAGCAGTCAAAGGGTAAACAAGCCATTTCTGTGATTTCAAAGTTAAAAGTGTATATCTTTGGCATGGACAAACAATTTTCGAGATGCAATGATTTGCACAGGTACATCGTTAATTTGGATAAATTCAATAGGGTTGCCAACATACCTACAAAAGACATTTTCTGTCATATACCATGTATTAACCCGTTTGGCGCCAAAGTCTATTTTGTCAACTTTATAAAATGTTCCACAGTCAATTGTTCTGCTTTTTGCCAAAATTTTGATTAAAATCTGTAGCTGCTGAAAAATGATATCCATTTGGTCCAAAATTATGAAAAAAAGACTGAAATATTAACAGAAATTGGTAAAATATTGCATTAAAATTTTGGTGTAAAAAATTACAGAAGTCAAAGGGTTAAACAAGCTATTTCTGTGATTTCAAAGTTAAAAGTACATTTCTTTGGCATGGACAAATGATTTTTTAGGTGCAATGATTTGCATTGGCACTTCGTTAATTTGCATAAATCCAATACAAAAGAAATTTTCTGTCATAAAATATATTTCAGCCATTTTGAGGTTTAATTATATTTCTTGAGCATGTAGAAACACCTTTTGTGGTTCAATGTTATTAAAAGACACTTTGATGATTTTCAGAAATTAAATATGGCTGCCAAATTAATGCCCAAATAGCTTCTAATAGAAATAAGGTCATGGTGGAGTTTTTAGGAATAGAAAATCAAGAAAAACTGTCAGAGGGCACTGCACCCAATGCACTGTAGTTTGCTCAAAATATATTTTTGCAAATATTCTTCTTTTATCAATTTGTTAACCCAAAATTAAAATTGGTTAGGTTCACCTTTTAGCTTGGCAAGCAGTCGTAAGTTGCATTATATAGAAGGGTTAATGTATGCAAATGTATGCAAATCACCCGAATTCCTGCTTCCCTTTAATCCGAATTTCAAGATTTCCAAAGATATAGTCTGTTCTGGCTGGGTCATATTTTCTGAAATTTTCACATTATGTTATTAAATGCTATATAACAAAACAACTATTTTGTTTTGCGATAAAATTCTTACATTTTGAATTAGCGGCATGTTTATTTTGCTAACCATGATTTTTAACACTTTTTTGAGTGTCAGTAGTTCAACCCATGCCATTTTAGAATGAGGATATACTCTTCTTTCAAGTGAATATTACATTTCACAAAATAATTTGCACGGGTTTCCTTGTCATCTTAGATGAGAAATATTCCTTCGAAACAAACTGTGTTGGCAACGTGAAGCTCCACATTACGTCCTTGAACATTTATTTTTAAAATGTGGAAAATATACAATAAATGTACTTACAATAACGATCCATTTACGAATAAACGTTTATTTTAATAGGTGTCTGTGATACCTGAATTCGTTAAAATACCTCATAAATATATTGTATTTTGAAAAGAATGTTAAAGCAAATTTGGTAGACTTACATATATGACTTCCGAACGGATTAAAATACGTATATGTTGATGTGCGTTTACTATTGAGATGTAAAAAATTCATGCAATTTTAATTATTTGTGATTTTTCTAAATATGACAACCGTTAATGATTGTTAGTCACCTAATGATAATCTCTTTCTGAATATAACATTGGATTTATCTGTGTACGGCATTATTTGTGATTTTTATAGGTGCCTTATACTCTACAGTGTTAAAACATGTTATCTTTAATGTTTACTGTTTTAAAAGTCGTGGACAAAATCTTTAGTTTCTAATTTAGACTGAACCCCTTCCTTATGGACGAGTGCATCTTTGGTACATCCCCCTAGATGATAGGCAAGAAGTCATCACATATAACACCAAAAATACAATTAACACAACAAAGATAATAAAAACGCAAAAAATAAAATAATGCGACCAAAAATAACACATGCCACAATACAGACAAATTAAAACTTAGCGCTGATGCAAACAATGTCAGACTCTTAATAACTTGATCAACACACAAACTCACAAAAATTGAAAATTGCATGCTTAGCAAGACCTAAACTTAATTCAAACAACTCATTAGCCCAACAGAATCCAACTGTTACACGATACAAACATGTACATCTGGAAAAATGACACTTGGAAAATGACTCAAGATGTACTTCTTTGTATTGTGTAATAGTTTGATTCTGTGATTGGATTAATTGCAAGTCTTTGCTCAAGCATTCAGTTTTCAGATTTTTTTGAGTTTGTGTGTCAATGAAGTTTTTTTATGAATCTGACATTGTTTGCAATAGTGCTAAGTTTCAATTTGTGTGTATTGCGACATATTTTATTTCGGTCATATCATTTTTTCTGTTTTTTTATCTTTGTTGTGTTAAATGTATTTTGCTGTTATGTGTGATGACTGTTTGCCTATCATCTAAGGGATCTTATAAAGATGCAGCCATCCATAAGAAGGGGGTTCAGTCTAAACTAAAAGCTAAAGATTTTGAACACTTCTTTTTTAAACAGTTAACATTACAGATTACATGCTTTGACACTGTAGAGTGTTAAACACCTTTACAAATTACGAAAATGCCGCACACTGATGAATTCAATGTTATATTTAGAAAGAGAATATATCATTCAGAAGACTAGGATTCATTAACAGTCGTCATATACAGAAAAATCAAAAAAAAATTAAATATGAATGTCCAAGGACTTAACAGTTTCTTCTTGATAGTTTCCTAGAAGTGCTAAAAACTATACCAAAACCGTTATTTATATTAGAAACTATTAAGCCATTGGGCATTAATATGGCAGCCATATTTAATTTATGCAAATTATCAAAGGGCCTTTGATAAAATTGAGCCACTAAAAGTGTTTCTTCATACCTAAGAAAAATATTAAAACTTTAAAATCAAAGAAATAGCTTGTTTAATGCGTGGTATATGACCGACAATGTCCTTTGTAGGAATGTTGGCAACCATATTGGATTTATGCAAATTAACAAATTACCTATGCAAATCATAGCATCTCGAAAATCGTTTTTCCGTGCCAAAGAAATATACTTTTAACTTTAAAACCATTGAATTAGCTTGTTTAATGCATGGTATATGACCGAAAATGTCTTTTGTAGGAATGTTGGCCGCCATATTGGAATTATGCAAATTAATGAAGTACCAATAAGGAACATTATACCTCCAAAATAATTCCCTGGGCCAAATTACTAGTGTCAGACTTTGAAATCACTGAAATAGCTTGTTTAACATGTGATATATAGCAAATTATGTTATTTTGTTGGATGGTTGGCCGCCATATTTGATTTATGCAAATTAGACATATTTCCCCAAGGTGGATTCGAGTAAACTTTTAATATGTTGTTCTGGGTACCTCTCCTAAATGCATTCTGAAGAAAAAAATTCTGTTGCAATTTGTGGTGGGTCTAACCCTATTTTGACTGGACTAGTCCAGTCAATCTACGAGATTTTGGCACCTAACCCACCACAAATTGCAACAGAATTTTTTTCTTCAGAATGCATTTTAGAGAGGTACCCAGAACAATATATTAAAAGTTTACTCGAATCCACCTTGGGGAAATATGCCTAATTTGCATAAATCAAATATGGCGGCCAACCATCCAACAAAATAACATAATTGGCCATATATTACATGTTGAACAAGCTATTTCAGTGATTTCAAAGTCTGAAACTAGTTATTTGGCCCAGGGAATCATTTTGGAGGTATAATGTTTTATATAGGCACTTCATTAATTTGCATATTTCCAATATGGCTGCCAACATTCCGACAAAATACATTTTCGGTCATAAACAACGTATTAAACCAGCTATTTAATTGATTTTTAAGTCAAAAGTATGTTTCTTTGGCATGGACAAACGATTTTCGAGATGCAATGATTTGCATAGGTACTTCGTTAATTTGCATAAATCAAATATGGTGGCCAATAAACCTGCAAAAGACATTTTCTGTCATATACTACGTATTAACCCTTTGAGCGCCAAAGTCTATTTTTTATATCAACTTTATAAAATGTAGCAGAGTCAATTTTTGTGCTATTTGCCAAAATTATGACAAAAAACTGTAGCTGATGAAAAATGTATCCATTTTGTCCAAAATTATGAAAAAAGTACAGAAAAGTTGACAGAACTTGGTAAAATATTGCATTATAATTTTGGTGTAAAAATAACAGCAGTCAAAGGGTTAAATAAGCTATTTCTCTGATTTCAAAACTAAAAGTATATTTCTTTGGCATGAACAAACGATTTTCGAGATGCAATGATTTGCATTGTTACTTCGTTAATTTGCATAAATCCAATCTGGTGGCCAATATACCTACAAAGGACATTTTCTGTCATATACCATGTATTAATCGTTTGAGCTCCGAAGTCTATTTTTATCAACTTTGTAAAATGTTCCACAGTCAATTTTTCTGCTTTTTGCCAAAGTTTTGATAAAAAACTGTTGCTGATGGAATATGATATCAATTTTGTCCAAAATTATGAAAAAAAAGTACAGAAAAGTTCACAGAAATTGGTAAAATATTGCATTAAAATTTTGTGTAAAAATTACAGCAGTCGAAGGGTTAAACAGCGTCGAGGTTAAACAAGCTATTTCAATGATTTTAAAGTTAAAAGTATATTACTTTTGTATGGACATACGATTTTGAGGTGCAATGATTTGCGTTGGCACTTTGTTAATTTGCATAAATCCCATAGGGCGGCCAATATACCTACATTTATTGTCCTATATCATGTATTAAACAATCTGTTTCAGCCATTGTGAAGTTTAAATATATTTCTTGAGCATGAAGAAACACCTTTGGCGGTTCAGTTTTTTTAAAAGACACTTTGATAATTTTCATAAATTAAATATGGCTGCCATATAATGTCCGAATGGCTTCTAATATAAATAAGGTTCTGGTAGAGTTTTAAGAGCTAGGAATATCAAGAAGAAACTGTTAAGATGACACTGCACCCAACACACCGTATTTTGACCA
This sequence comes from Ptychodera flava, assembly GCF_041260155.1. Classification (NCBI taxonomy): domain Eukaryota; kingdom Metazoa; phylum Hemichordata; class Enteropneusta; family Ptychoderidae; genus Ptychodera; species Ptychodera flava. The sequence goes on from NW_027248278.1 coordinate 1,449,657, forward strand.
AAATATGTTTTTTTGCAAATATTTATCCAATTGTGATTAATTTGTTAAGCCAAGATTAAAAATTGGTTAAGTTCACTTTTTAGCTTGGCAAGCAGTCGTAAGTTGCATGATATAGTGTTAATGTATGCAAATGTATGCTAATCACCCGATTTCCTGCTTCCTTTTTTTCCAATTTTAAGATTTTCAAAGAATTTAACTCCAGTGCAGTCTGGCTGGGTCAAATATTCTGAAATTTTCACATTATGTTCTTTAAATGCGATATAACAAAACAATTATTTTGTTTTGCAATAAAATGCCTACGTTTTGAATAAGATTTTATTTTGCTTATCATGATTTTAAGAACAGTTTCAATTGTCATTCTTTAAGCCCATGCCATTTTAGAATGAAGATAGATAATGAAAAATAAACTTGTCGTTTTTTTCTTCATATACTCTGAAATATTACACTTCACAAAATAGTTTCTATGGGTTTCCTTGTCATCTTAGATAGGAAATATTCCTTTGAAAAAACTGTATTGGCAATATGCAGCCTCACCTTAAGTCCTTGAAATTTTTAAAATTAATTTTCTTTTAAATGTCGAAAATATACTATAAATTTACTAACAATAACGATCCATTTAAGAATGCAAGTTTATTTTAATATGTGTCTGTGATACCTGAATTGGTTAAAATACTCCATAAATATATTGTATTTTAAAAAAAGTGTTAAAGTGAATATGAAGGACTTACATATGACTTCCGAACGGATTAAAATACATATATGTTTATGTGCGTTTACTAATGAGATGTAAGAAAGCCATGCAATTTTAATTATTTTGTGATTTTTGTACATATGACAACCGTTAATGATTGTTAGTTGTCTTATAATAACCTCTTTCTGAATATAACATTGGATTCATATGTTTACGGCATTACTTATGCTTTTTATAAACACGATAAGAACTCATTTGGGATAATTGGATTTTCATATCTTTCAATTTCTCAAAAATGTTAGGTGCCGTACAGCTGAATGTTGCAATATTGCAAATTACTCATAAAAACAAATGTGTAACGTAAACGAAAAGCAGATGAGATTAAATTTGTAGATGAAATTGCCATTACTTCGCCATCCAATTATCCAAAATTAGTTCCAATCGTCTTTATATGTGTTTTATACTGTAAGTGTCAAAACATGTAATCATCAATGTTTACCTTTTTAAAAAATGTGGCGTACAAAATATTTAGTTTTTGCTTTAGACTGAATTCCCTTCTTAGAGACGAGTGCATCTTATAATTTGGTACATCCCTTATTTGATAGGCAAAAAGTCATCACATATAACAGCAAAAATACAATAAACACAACAAAGGTAATAACAACGTAGAAACAAAAAATAATGCGACCAAATATAACAAATGCCACAATACAGATAAATTTTGTCAGACTCTTAAAAACTTGATCAACACACAAACTCACAAAACTTGAAAACTGCATGCTTAGCAAAGGCTAAAAATTAATTCAAACAACTCATCAGCCTAACAGAATTCAACTGTTACACGATACAAACATGTACATCTGGAAAAATGACACTTGGAAAAATGACTCATGATGTACTTGTTTGTATTGTGTAATAGTTGGATTCTGTGTTTGGATTAATTGTAAGACTTTGTTAAAGCATGCAGTATTCAGTTTTTTGTAAGTTTGTGTGTCCTTAAAGTTTTTATGAATCTGACATTGTTTGCAATAGATCAAAATTTTAATTTTTGTGTATTATGGCATTTTTTATTTCGGTCATATCATTTTTTCTGGTTTTTTTTAGCTTTGTTGTATTTATTGTATTTTGCTGATATGTGTGATGACTTCTTGCCTATCATCTAGGGGATCTTATAAAGATGCAATCATAAATAAGACGGCGGTTCAGCCCAAAATAAAAACTGAAGATTCTGAACACGTCTGTTTTCGACATTAAACATTACAGATTACATATTTTGACTCTGTACAGTGTTAAACACCCACACAAATTACAAAAATGCCGTACACAGATGAATCTGATGTTATGTTCATAAAGAGAATATATTATTCATAAGACTAACAATCATTAACAGTCGTCATATATAGAAAAATGTCCAAGGACTTAACACTTTCTTCTTGATAGATTCCTTAAAACTATACCAAACCCGTATTTATATCAGAAGCTATTAAGCAACGGGCCATTTATATGGCAGCCATATTTAATTTATGCAAATTATCTAAGGGCCTTTGTAGAAATTGAACCACTAAAAGTGTTTCTTTATACCCAAGAAAAATATTAAATCTTTAAAATCACTGAAATTGCTTGTTCCATGCCTGGTATATGACTGAAAATGTTGGCCACCATATTGGATTTATGCAAATTAACAAAGTGCCAATGCAAATCATAGCATCTCGACAAATATTTGTCCGTGCCAAAGAAACAGACCTTTAAATTTAAAATCACTGATGATGGTTTAATACGTGGTATATGATGGTTTAATACGTGGTATATGACCGAAAATGTCTTTTATAGAAATGTTGGCAGCCATATTGGAATTATGCAAATTAATGAAATGCCTATATAAAACATTATACCTCCAAAATGATTCCCTGAGCCAAATAACTAGTTTTAGACTTTGAAATCACTGAAATAGCTTGTTTAACATGTGATATATGACCAATTATGTTATTTTGTTGGATGGTTGGCCGCCATATTTGATTTATGCAATTAGGCATATTTCCCCAAGGCGGATTCGAGTAAACTTTTAATATGTTGTTCTGGGTACCTCTCTAAAATGCATTCTGAAGAAAAAAATTCTGTTGCAATTTGTGGTGGGTCTAACCTATTTTGACTGGACTATTTCTGGGCTGCTAAGATACAGTTTAAGCGTGTAGCATACGTACTTCCCCAGACTTCTAGGCCGTAGCTGATGTGGGGAAGTATTAATGCATTGTACAAAAGTAACAAATTATGTGTAAAGGTAAAATGGATCTAAGTCTGTACAAAATTCCACATTTCTTCCGAATATCTTATTTATCTTATCAATATGTTCTGACCAAGAGAGATGCTTATCCAACAAAATACCCACAAAAGGGGCAACAACTTCTCTGATCTGCTCGTCACGGATGTAAACAGAACCCGAGACATTCAGTTTCTTACGTCGGCCTCTAAATATAATAAAATTTGTCTTACTCCTATTTATTGTCATTTTGTTGGAATCACACCACAATTGTATATCGTTTAAGTAAGATGATACAGCACTAAGGTCTATACAATCTGAACCAGAGTAAGTATGGAAAAGTTTGGAATCATCAGCAAATAAACGGAAATTCAAAAAAGGACAAGAATTTGGAGATCATTTATATACAGCTTGCGAAATTCACGCTAACCCGATGGCCAGAGACCAGCTATTTTCATGCCGGACCAGTAACTCTTGAAAGATGTCCTGCTGTTCCTGAAGACGCGGGCCAGTATTAAACTTTCACTATATGGAAAGTTTACCCAAATGTTTTGCTAAGCTAAATACCTGACAAAATTATTCAAAGAAACGAAATTTATTCTTTCAAGAGATTTTCAAAACGTGAAAATCGCAAAAGCTCAACAGACTGATCGGTACTGCATCTAGGCGAAAGACCTAACCTCATGTTTTCTCGTGAGAGTAGTGGCGCTATTTAATATGCTCCCCATTTGTTAAGCATGGGTCAGTAGCTGTGGTGTTTTCGGACAGGATTTCTGTCTTTTATGGGCTGGTTTTAGCCTTTACGTTTTTAACCACGCCATGACAGACGTGCAAGAGACACAAGCCAAATCTTTGTATAGTATCGATATTAGAGTCACAGCCGATAAATATCAAGTAAACATCTGTGATTTCACGTATCGAGGCAAGTCATTCTAGAATTGTCTATAGTATCGATTACTAGAGTCCTAAAATCGCCGATAGGTATCAGCCTGAAGTAAAATATCGGCAATATCGCAAACCTGGCGTGCCGCGACAGAAGGCAAGTCATTCTTGTATGTATGGTTCAGTATTGATATTACAACGGCATATAGATTGTTATGTATGCATGACAGAAATATTTTTTGACGTCAAACTTAGATACTAGGAAGTAAATGTCCGATATTTAAACATTGTGCAAAAAAGGGCCTTGATTGTAACTTGACCTTGATGGCCGTTTGCCTTGGTCACCTGTAAAGATTACATTTTTGTGATTCGTCCTTGTCACGTGGGTTTCGACAATAGTATTTTTTTTCTCTTCATCAGTTGCGCTAGTGTTTTGTATTCCCTTCCTTGGATTTGATGATAGTCATCTTCCCTCAAAGAGTAGAAGCAGGAATCGTTTTTGAAAGAGTCAACTGTTGTAATGACTCCATTTGTGTGTGATCCGGTGTTTGTAATGCCAAAACTTATACCAATCCTTGATCAGAGTTCTGGACGCTTATCGTTTTCGTATTGGCACATATTTCAAGCCCACGCTTGTGCTCGTTTCCTCAAAGTTAGAAATTAACTGCTCAAGGTGAAAACATTGCATTCTAGATATGAAGCTTCAAACATTGTGGTCTGATTTTGTAACATCGAGATTAAAATCGCCCATAAGGATACAATATTTTTTTGTCTAATTTAACGGTACAAAGAACATTAGAAAGGCTGTTTTCAAATTCCTTAATATTAGTACCTGGTTTGCGATACAATACACCAACAATGATACGATTTTTAACCACAGATTTCAAACCATAATGATTCCGAATGCATTACATTGTAATTCCACAATTTATACTCGAGGGAGGAGTGCACATACGCACCTACTCCACCGCCCCGACCTGTGTTTCTACACTTAAGCTCAAGAGAATAATTTGGCATATGAAATAAACTTGGATTATCAATACTCCAAGTTTCCGACACACCAATAACGTCGAACGTAGCAGAAATACATTGATTATACAACAGACGTACATCATCTATGCTATTACCAAATAATCGAGCATTTACATGCGATACAGAAAAGGAGCGACCGAATGGAGAGCTGAATTTATGATTTAAGGCGGAGGGTTTTAGAGCATAATTATTAATTGTGAATATATCATCTACATCATTTTCGTCATGGTCAAAGATCATTAAAAATAGAAAAGCTTACTGTTATGAACTTGACTGGTTTCGAATGTGGCAGATACAATAAGTAACAAACTTCTCAGACCTGCAGATACAGGGGTACAGAAGGGAAAAAGAAGGCAATTCATAAATAAATTTTCTGCAAGTCTTCTTCATTATTGATGACAACAGGAGGCGAGCCTTCTTGCCTCCGCACATATATTCGTCCGTTAAATGTCCACATGAATCTGTACTTCAGTGACTTTCGTTTTTCGTTAGCTTTCCCCATCAGGTTGCGTTTGAACGGCGTTAAATTCTCATTGATGTAAATAAAGTTACTGTTCTTGTATCCGAGCGCGTCTGTTTTAGTTGAGTGGATCTTCTTTCTGTCCCGACGGACCGTGTCACATTTCTTTATGCCGCTAATTAATTTGTGAAAGAGCGTATACTTTCATCCGAATGACAGAATCGAGTTAGTTTGTTGTTTGTTTTTGAAATTTGAAACAACATGTAACACTCAGCAGCGGACGCAACAGACGCAGGTGTTCCATCAACATGTTCCATTGTGTCGTCCAATCAGTGCCGTGAATAGAATGGCGCATACCTGACCCTTTTCGTAGAAAGGGGGTAGGGAACCAGACAAGTTGACACTTACTTAAAATTGGTGAAACGCTTAGGAGTGAGGTGAAGAGAGATCAGACGAGCGAATGATACTAAAATAATCGCAATCATACCAATCCATAATCCAATAACACTAGGTCAAAATTTGTAAGACAATAGTTGTAAACATAGACACAAAACAGCACAGAACAGACAGTAAATAGACGGTACACAAACAAAGTCAAATTCATGAAAGAAAGATATATGGACCTCTGGCCAAAAGACCAAGAAGTGATGTCAGGTGTTTCGAAAATAGTAAGCGCATCCTGCCCCACATGTGGCACCCGCCATATATCAATCTGTAAGTCAGGTAGGTAGTGGTCACTAACTAAGGCCCCATGTCACCGATGCCATCAGTGATCATTTGTCGAAGAGAGATATCGTATTTATCAACCAGCTTGCGATACCTGCCAAAAAAGCGTTTGAATGTAGAGACAAGTCTTGCTCTGGTGTAACCTTGATTTAACAGTTATGTCATTTATGTGTATTGGAACTTTGAATATTGCTTTGTTGGTTGAAAAATCCGAACTTGAATTAGGGACGGACCATTAGATCTTTGGAGGGGGTGGTCACAATGAAATTGTGAATTTTTTTTTACAATTGTAAATTTCTAAAACAATTTTTTTTCCAAATGAGAAAAGCTGTGTTAATTTTTTTTCTGAGTGAATTTTCAGATTTATAATTTTTTTAGTACGAGGATACAATACATCAATATCACTGGCGCAAATAAGATTGTGTGCTGTAACCCCAACATATAGTAATTTATATTGCTGATAGATTTCGCGAAATGTTGCAGATCATCTTGCGCAAGGAATGTCCAACAGTACTGCCTAATACTGGACAGAAGGAAATGAAGAAGTGGTGGAATCAGAGACTGATTTTTGCACAACCAATAACAGTCCATCCGTCACTCCTGGTTCTGTAAACAATTCTGAACAGATGATTCATATAAATGAGACAAATCAGAAAAAAAGACAATGTCGGCAATGAGTTTCCGTCCCTGTATGATGACCGTGTTCTCTGTAGGATATAGAGAGCGAAGTTGGAGCTTTTGAAAAAAAGAGATAAAAATGGTGTTATTTGGTGGCACTTGGGGAGTATTTTTTTCAGATTACACATCTTCCTCTGAAACATGGTCTTCTTGCTCCTCTTACGGTCATGTCTTAAAATTTTCTATTCAAATACATTGTGTGTGTTTTTCATGAAAACCTTAAAAACCTACACAGGTGGGGACGCAAACAAAAAATTAATTACTTTGGCCTAACGGGCGGACGCCTTTGGCGGCCCACTCCAATTAGGTTTACTTCGCGTGCAACGGCCATGATCGACCCTCTTTACTGGTGGGCCACCTTCGGCGGTCCACTACAATAAATTGACTTTATGTAGGCCCTAATAGCCCATGACCCTCTACGGGTGGACGCCTTTGGTTGCCCACTCCAATTAGGTTTACTTCATGCAATGGCCTAGCTGTGGGTCCATAGCTGTGGTGTTTTCAGACGGGATTCCTGCCTTTTACGGGCTGGTTTTGACTTTTACGATTTTAACGCCGCCACCACAGCTATGGGAAAATTCGTAGAATAGTGTCCACGTTACGCCCGACAGCACCCTTGTCGCAACTTTGTTCGGCGATATTTCGAAAAGTTTCCATCCAAATTATTATAATAATATAATATTATATTCGTAGATATCTGTTCGGCAGATTTCATTTTCGAATGCTGGGTACACACAGTTACGAGTACTATAGCTGCAGAACAGTAGCTCGAGGTTTTGCCTGGGTATTTGGGTTAGACGGCAAAACCTTGTTTTGCCGTCCGACCACAGGGAATTTAGTAATCTTGTTGTTGTTGTTGATGTTGATGTTGTTGTTGTTATTGTTGTTGTTGTTGTTGTTGATGGTGATGATGATGACGATAATAAAAAATATTAAAAAACAATGTCTCATTCCTTGCTGTTGTTTGTCGATGTTGTAGATAATTTTAAAAGAAAACTGTAATCGTGACCAAAAATCGACGTAGGTCGCCCAACGGTCACTCCCGTCCGAAAACACCACAGCTGTGGACTCGTAGCTACCGGTGTACAGGCATAGACTATACTTAGTACAACACTACACGGCAACTCCACGGACCTGTGTCTACAACTACATCTCAAACAACGGGCGAGTTGGCATCGGACAAGTTGGAATCGGGCAAGTTGGTATTGGGCGAGTTGGAATCGGGCGAGTTGGTTCTGGGCAGGTTGGAAAAGGTGCGAGTTGACTGTAACCGGCACCTTTAAAACTCCGAAAAACTGGTGTCTTCCAGCGTGTTTACTCTCGCAGTGCTGCCATTTTGCCGCGGTGCGTTATGGGATAACTGCCGCCGCCGCCTGCGTCAGCTGGAAAAGGTCAATGAGGGTGAGGATGACGCCCCCTTTACGTTAGTACATTGAGGACGTTGTTCAGCTGTAACCGAAAGAAATGAAGTTTGCGGCAAATTTGAACTTTATGTTCACAGAACATGGTGATTTTCCAGCGAGATACAGTGCAGCTAAGGCAGCTGGATTCACTGCAGTAGAAAGTACTCCTTACGGAACACCACTGGAGAAACTTGTCGAAGTAAAAGACAGAGAGGGCTTGGAACAAGTCTTGCTGAACGCTTACCCAGGTACATTACTTTCAAGTACTCGTCTGAGTCATATCAGTTGTAGACAAGTTAACATGTTTCCAGTGTGTCTTTTGACCCTTTGTAGGGTTATTGATAACAAGAAGGGATGACAGACAAAATTTCAGTGGGTGGTAGCTCTGCATGGCAGGGCTGTGTGTTACCGGCGTTATACGGCTGTGGTTGGAGGCAGTTAGCAGTACAGTAGCTCGAGGTTTTGCCTGGGTATTTGGGTCGGACGGCAATTGCCGTCCGACCCAAATACCCAGGCAAAACCTCGAGCTACTGTACTGCAGCTAGGAGGCCGTATAACGCCGGTAACACACAGCTACTACCTCCATGCACACAGCCATGCAGAGCTAAGGGACTGGTCAGTTTCTTCGGCCGGGGGGGGGGGGGTGTCACCCTGTTTTTGACTTTGGTGATGGGGGGAGGTCACCATGTTTTTGAAATACCCAATAGTGGGGGGAGGGGGGTCAGTGTGTTTTTGAATTTCGACACGGCTCATACTTGCGTAAAATGCATGGTGCCAGCCACAAATTTCATTATTCAGTTGCATTTTTCGACGGGCGCGTAACTTTAATTATAATAAGATATATTTTTCAGAGCCCCATCCTAGTGCAAAACTTAAATATATCAGACATATATATATCTGAGATATCTGTATGTTGAACATTTTTTGCGTGCCCTTCGGGCGTATTTCTTTAAAATATCAAACAATATTTTTCAGTTTGGTTTCTGGACGTTTCGGCACCAAGTCGTTTCGGCCCAAGACGTTTCGGCCTTCCAATTTCAGGCCCCAAGTTGTTTCGGCACTGCGACCCAAGACGTTTTGGCACCGCTGAAGGCTACCTGTGGGAACTAGTGCTGGAGCGTAATGTTGCAAATCTAGGCACTAAAAAGTATAGTTTCAACTAACATTCACGTACATGCTTTAATCTTTGTGAGAACAAGGAAAGAGACCGTAAGAAAAAACTTCACATCATTTTCAAATCTGTGACCCAAGTTTATCGATATCGATAGCCCACGACACAGCAAAAGTTTGAAAGCAGAGACGAAACAGTATGGCAAAAGTCACACAAAATGTACATAAAAGTACTGGTCAGAATGCAAAGGTCACGTTTGTGAATATGTCAGATCAGTCAATTACTAAATAGTTTAAAAAAAAATAGAAACAAGGATGCTGAAATGTCTTGGGTTGCGGTGCCGCAGTGACTTGGGGCCGGAAGTTGCGGTGCCGAAACGACTTGGTGCCAAAATGACCAGTTACCAATAGTTTAGTGATATCCTAGCGGTACTTGTGGCGTGTATCGAACGCGCTTGGGTCATTGGGGTCATCGCCACAGTCCCGCTGTGAGCCAAACTATGGGCTTCGTTGGCAGTTTACTACAACACCGACCGGTGTCGTAGATTTAGCTCGCAAAATTTTAAATAATGAACTATATTAGCCTTCGAATAAATAAACTTGTATCATCTTTATCATTGACTATCTGAGACTCATTCTGTATGCCTGCTAACTTCCTTGACGACAAGAACATGTATTTTCGACCATTTTCCAGTGAGCCGTCGATGGTTTCTGCGATGTTTGCCCGATCGCGTGTACAACGCACTGAATAAGTTAGAGGTCAGAAGTTCAAATTCGAGAGGAACCATCGACGACTCACCGATAAACGGTCGAAAATATATGTTGTCACAGCCGGGTTCGTTAGCAGGAGTAGAAGATGAGTCGTAGATAGTCAGTGATACAGTACGCATAATTTGATTTATTCCAAGCTTTATCTATTTTATTATTTTGCGAGCTAAATCTACAACACCGGTTGGTGTTTTAGTAAACTGCCAAAAAAGCCCATGCGTTGGCTCGCAGCGGGACTGTGGCGATGACCCCGATGACCCGAGCACGTTCTATACATGCCACAAGTACCACTGCAATATCACAGCTAACTCGAAGGATGAAGCTGGTGTATATTTTGGGTAACAAATCTCAATTTTGGTATTAATATAAAAATTAATCGGAGTCAAAAACTTGACACTATTTTCTGAAATGTAATATTTCACTTGAAAAAAGTGTATATGTAGGAAAAATGACTATTTTATTTTGTGTTATTTATCCTCATTCGAAAATGGCAAGAATTGAAAGACTGACACTCAAAATAGTGATTAAAATCATGAATAGGAAAATTAAAATACCTCTTATTCAAAATGTAAGAACTTTGTTGCCAAACAAAATAGTTGTTTTGTTATATAGCATTTAAAGAACAAATGTGAAAATTTCAGAAAATTTGATCCCACTGGAGTGGAGTTAAATTCTTTGTAAATTTTGGCATTGGGAGGAAATGAAGCCTTGAAATCAGGTGATTTGCATACATTTGCATAAATTAACTTCTTTTTCATGCAACTTATATCTCGCTATGATTTATCCTCCAAAATTGGAGATTAAAGAAACTACAGAAACGGCCTCTTCTGCTTCATATCTGGACATTTTACTTGAATTTGACTCTACTGGTCACCTTTGTACAAGGCTATATGACAAGAGAGATGATTTCAACTTTAGTATAATCAATTTTCCACACCTCATCAGTAATATTCCACTGTCACCAGCTTATGGGGTCAGGGAAAGATGCTGAGGGTTGCCCGATTGCCCGGGGCAAGTGAAAGTCGCATTCGGGCAAGTGAAACAGCGATGCCACTTGCCCGAAGGGACAAGTGAAACAATAATTACCGAGAAATCAAATCCATAAGATCGATTTTCTGATGTGGGAACATCGACTTAAATAACAAATAATAATCATTTTACTTCATTGTGAGAACTGGGATAAAGTTTTTCACAATATTGCATGATCATTTTTTATAAACAATACCATCGGTTAATTACCGTACGCTGGTTGAGTGTACGTCCACAAAGTTCCTTGCCCTCACAAGACAAGGTTATGGTGTCATGATGTCTGTACAATCAAAAAGACATACAAAGTTTTTTTTGTTTTGTACGAATGTTTACAACTCTATAAAAATAAAATTAGGTAGCGAAAATTAGCACCAAAAATAGTACTTTTACTAAAACATACTCTACAATGCAATGTTCAGTTCAGTGACTGGCATTCCTGGGGTCATGGTGGAAAGACTTCATGCAAAGATGACAGCATGCATGGTCACAAGCAAGCTTTGGTGTCAACGGGTCCAGTCTTTGAATTTTCAATGAACACTGCCTTATTTCTCAGGTCAATTAGCAAAAAGTTACTTGTCCATGGCAACCAACCTCTCTGTTTGTGAATTTTCCCATTCTAAAATTACTGTCAAGAAGTAATCGGACAGAATTTCACATCGAGAAATTCAGCATTCAGCATGCATCACATCGTGAACTCGCTGACACCCTAAGTTGTTCATTAAAAGTTTACCTACTCTGCACATGAGCATTAAAAAGACCACCTAGGTCATCAGAAAAACATGCATAGTGCAATGTAATGAAAACTTCATGGTGCCATGCTGGTGAGGGATGATATAGGTAGTGTAAAAACATGACAAAGAAGTACATTATTTTTCAGAAGCTTCAAAACAGGCTTCAAGTTATAAACTTCTAAAGATTTTTTCTTTCTGTATAGTTCAGTTAAAACTGAAAAAATACCTTGAAGGTACAGTGGAAGTGGCTGTTTATTATTTGTACATTATTATAGCCCTAAGAAAGTAAACATACATGCTTTTTTGGCAGGTATTGCAAGCTGGTAGATAAATACAATATTCTCTCTTTGACAAATGATCACTGATGGCATCGGTGACATTAGGCCTTAGTGACCACTGCCTATCTGACTTATAGATTGATACATGGCGGGTGCCACATGTGGGGCAGGATGTGCTTACTATTTTCGAAACACCTGACATCACTTTTTGGTCTTTTGGCCAGAGGTCCATATATCTTTCTTTCATGAATTTGACTTTGTGTGTGCACAATACCGTCTATTTACTGTCTGTTCTGTGCTGTTTTGTGTCTATGTTTACAACTATACGAATTCTGACCTAGTGTTATTAGATTATGGATTGGTATGATTGTGATTATTTTTAGCTCATATTTTTCTTGACAAGCTACAAGGTAACCCAAACAATATTTTAATCTTGGGTTAAATTAATAAACATTGAATGAATATTTGCAAAAAAGTGATTTTTGAGCGAAATACATTGTGTTGGGTGCAGTGCCCCCTTAAAGGAAATAATTTCAGCCTTCATATTATTACAAGTTGAGTTTTAAATTGTTATTTCAGCCCTTCAAAGTGAAAACCAATTAATTGAGACAATGTCAGTATTGTTATGAATAGCTTAACCCAAAAATTGTGCAAGGCTGTTTAATTTCCTTCACTATGGTTTTAAATTAATATCCCTTTTCCTGCCAGACAGTATCACTTCAAGTCAGTAAAAAGTGGTATTGAGCCAAAACATGACGTATTTTCATCCACTTGGCTTGGTCTATTATAGCATCTGTAGTCCAAAAAATCAAGTTTACAGTATTTATGTTTTCAACAGCTTCTTTGTTGTTTTTGGTAAAAAATCTTTAAAAATCTTCTTCTTCAAAACTACCAGTCAGACAGCTTTGATATTTGGTACGTACCGGTAGGTCCCTAGGGATGATCTATTTCAATTTTTCCATTGTTGGTCAAAAAAATGTGTTCCTCAAAAAGTACTGGTCTGATAGCTTTGAAATTTGATATACAGGTTCCTATAGATGAACTAAGTAATTGAGTTTCTGATGAAATCTGTAATTCTGTATTATTGGGGCAATTTTTGCCATTTTTGGTCAAAAATGTGTATTTCCAAAACTACACATCTGATAGCTTTGAAATTCAGTATACAGGTTCCTATAGATGAACTGAATGATATTTATTGAAATTATGATGAAATCTGCAATTATGAATTTTAGGGGCATTTTTTGCCATTTTCGGTCAAAAAATGTGTATTTCCAAAACTACTCATCTGATAGCTTTGCAATTTGGTATACAGGTTCCTATAGATGAACTGAACATTTATTGAAATTATGATGAAATCTACAATTTTGTATTTTTGGGGCAATTTTTGCCATTTTTGGTCAAAAAATGTATATTTCCAAAACTACTCATCTGATAGCTTTGAAATTTGGTATACAGGTTCCTACAGATGAACTGAATGATATTTATTAAAATTATGATGAAATCTACAATTTTGTATTTTTGGGGCAATTTTTGCCATTTTTGGTCAAAAAATATTTTTCTCAAAAAGTACAGGTCTGATAGCTTTGAAATTTGGTATACACTATACAGGTTTCTACAGATGAACTAAGTAATGTATATTGAATATCTAATGAAATCTGCAATTTTGAATTTTTGGGGCAATTTTTGCCACTTTTGGTCAAAAAATGTGTATTTCCAAAACTACTCATCTGATAGCTTTGAAATTTGGTATACAGCTTCCTATAGATGAACTGAATGATATTTATTAAAATTATGATGAAATCTACAATTTTGTATTTTTGGGGCAATTTTTGCCATTTCTGGTCAAAAAATATATTTCTCAAAAAGTACTGGTCTGATAGCTTTGAAATTTGGTATACAGTTTCGTACGGATGACCTTAATGATATTTATTGACATAATGATGAAATGTGCAATTTTGTTTATTTCAGGCAATTTTTCCATTTTTGGATAAAAAATGTATTTCTTAAAATGTATTGGTCTGATAGCTTTGAAATTCGATATGCAGGTTCCTACAGATTAAATAAATGTGATATTTTGAAATTTTGATGAAATCTGTAATTTTGTATTTTGGGGGCAATTTTTGCCATTTTTGGTCAAAAAATTTGTTTCTCAAAAACTGCAAGTCATAGCTTTGATATTTGGTATACAGGTTCCAAAGGATTATTTTAATATATGATATATTCGAAATTATGGTGAAATCTGCAATTTTTATTTTGGGGGGCAATTATTGCCATTTTTGGTCAAAATTTCATTCTCAAAAAACTACTCGTCAGATAGCTTTGGTTGACATGTTCTTAGGGATGATCCAATGTGATATATTCAAATTATGATGAAATCTTCAATTTTGTATTTTTGCAGCTATTTTAGCCACTTTTATGTGGCCACTGAAATGAGCTATCAAAGATTTCCACCTTCTTCATCAACATGTGCCAAAAATAGTTATTCTCAACATGAACACAGCAGAGCTATATCAGCCGTTAGGTCGCTTCTTTAAAACTTCTCCTTAGTTTTTGTCGTTTTCATTATTCTCAATCAGTTGTATTGTATTTTTAACCAATACTATATAGATTTTTTTTGTTTGATTGTTATTTATTTTCTTTCTCGTAAAAGGTATACATGTCTGAAAACTACAACAATGTGACCAAAAAATCACATGACTTTAAGCAAGGTTTCAATTTTCTGAGCTTGAGCTCTTTGATACAACTCGTTTCTCATAACAATTACAGAAGGAAATGACTCTTCAAGATTACAGACATGGTATTTATGTATAGACCATTTGGCTATGATAATAGTAAGATTTACAATATTTTCCAATTTCTTTGATTTGAAATAATATCCTCTGATCACATCTACAAACTTTAACTCAACTTGCATTTGTAACATCTTACTTATTACTTTCTCCGTAAAGCTCCATATATTTTTTGCGACAATACATTCCCAAAATCTATGCTGGTAAGTGTCGTATACATGGCAACGTTTACATAAAGGAGAATCAATTTTCTTCCCGTGAAAAAGCTTAACACAATTTGGTAATCTACGGATAGTAAATTTCCAGTGAAAACTGTGAAGCTTAGTTTCTTGTGTAACCCTTTTGGCTAATAACCACACTTCCTTTTCCTGCAATTGAAATTTACATTCTCTACTCCAACTTTCCATCGCATTTGGCTTTATCACAAAATCTTTAATTAATATTCTGTAAACCATTCTTGATGAAATTTTTTAAATACCGATGGTGTTACTGAAAGAGTCATAAGCAAAAATATTTAAATCACTCATTTCTACAGACACAAAATTTTGTACATTGAATTCCACATAAGATGTCTATTACTTGCTTCAGTACTTTTCTGTCTGACAGCAAACCAAACTTTAAGGCAATCTCTATAGAAAGGTGGCAACGCTCTTGAAATCTGAAAGGTATATAATCTGGATCAACACTTGATCTGAGAATGCTATTTTCCGCATCTGTTTGTAACAAGTAAGAAAAAATTGTTTTCCATTTTGCGCTACTTTGATCAAAATATTTGCAAAACCAGGTAAATTTAGAAGCTAATGACAATTCATAAAAACTGGGTACATTTAAACCTCCCTGTTCTATCTGTGCCAATAGTACTCCTTTCTTGATTTTATACTTCTGACAGTCTAGAAATTCATAAATTAGTTTATCAACAGTTTTTACAATCTCTTCAGGTACACTTAAAATAGACGCTAAGTACAGTAAATTCGACAAACCTAAACTCTTAATAATTAGAACCTTTCCATGCGGGGTGAGATTTCGCATTTTCCATGAATTGAAAGTATTTTCGAGCTTTTTTATTTGGCTCCCAATTTAGTTGGTCACACTTTTGTTTGTTGTATTCAATATAAAGACCCAATACTTTAACAGGCTCTGATGTCCACTTTAACCCTTTTCCTGCCAAGTCGGTGAAAATCCGCTTGAAATTCGGTGTAGCTAGAATCTGAGCAGCCACGGCCGTTATCCTGCAAAGGCGGTGGAAATCGGGCTACTTTTTGGTACCCCCTTTCCTGCCTAGTCGACGGAACTACGTGTAGCAAACCCTTGCTCGCGCTAGGGGTCGTTCGAGGACAGGTTTTGGGCGAGGAACGGCGTTTGCTCTCGAAATGGGTTCACAGAGAGTCCAACGACAGGGAAAGGTGCGGAAGCTACCCAGCCAGTCCCCCACCCCGGTGGGGGACTGGTTTTTATTGGGGGGACGAGTAGCGTACTTGGCAGGTTAGCACGTTGACGTATTCTAGCGGAGTTTGGGTTAACTTGGCTCTGAGGCACTACATAGATTGCGGCCGAAATTGACCGTCTCGGCAACGCTAATCTGTAAGGCAACCGCCTAAGACCGCCTCAGCTGGCGGTGCAATTTTTTGCCAATGGTGCGAGACGAAAATCACGGACTTGGTCCTGATTGACGGGAAGTGCGGACGGATTTGACGGACTCGGCTTGATTAGTCCCTGACATGGAACTGATCCGAACGGACTTGAGCGACATTTGTGAAGGGT
Source organism: Ptychodera flava (assembly GCF_041260155.1). Taxonomy (NCBI): domain Eukaryota; kingdom Metazoa; phylum Hemichordata; class Enteropneusta; family Ptychoderidae; genus Ptychodera; species Ptychodera flava. The sequence goes on from NW_027248278.1 coordinate 1,466,252, forward strand.
AACCACCGCTTTTAACCGACTTGTTACCTTCTCGAAAAGACTACCCACTCAGATGTCGGACGTTGTCGGCTGCACTTGGCACTAGACGTTCATGCCGTGCAACGAAACACACCGCCTCAGCCCTTGCCATTCACGAACATGGCCTCAAAATTTGATACCATTGTTCACCGACTTGGCGGCTGTGGTTAGGTGCGTGAACCGTTGTTCACTGACTTGTTACGCCTATGTTGTCCCTGTGAAGTTCGGCTAACGGCCGAGTCTAACGGGAGTTGGCAGACCTGTGTTTGGTTTATACCGTAGTATGACCGACTCAGGTAGAGGTACCTGTCGGTATATTCCGAGTTTTACGCACTCGGGCGTCAATGACGGGTCGTCATCACCGCTGATGACGTAGACGTGCTGGCCATGTTATTTGAAGGAGCCATGTTTGCCCAACGGACGAGGCTGAGACAGCTGTTGACAATTTTGGCATCCTTCATCTTTGACCGCCTTAGTTGGGTAAGCCGCTCTGCAGGCGCGGTTATGACCTAAACAAGCCGCTGAAGCACTGTTCGTTGCCGTACAAGAACGAGACGGCCAGTCCATTACTGCTTAATGGGCGATCTGTCGGGTTGGCTTGTCACCGACTTGGATGACAATACGCCCTGCGCAGGCGTACTTAGAAGGGACATGAGGTTAAAGAGACGGGTTTCCCACCCGAACTAAACATGGCTTGGGCCAACGTCCTTGGGTGGCAGGTGCGCATGCCACGTACCCAGCTGGACGGAATGTCAAGTTGAGATGCTAATGACATTGACTATGTTATGCTAAGTGCTCGAGGGATTTGCATCGCAAATGAGTATTATTAGCATATCAAATGGTGCGGACAGGCAATTTACATGACGGGTAGGAATGTCAGCGCCGGTTGGTGGACTGATTGCCGTAGGTCCATTATAATAACAGGTGGATGCATATATTAACACCCCTGCGTCCAATCATGTCCAGGGCTTTGTTTCCCTGTGGCTTTAAAAGGGAGGGACCTGCTAGTCTGTCGACACTGTTCCAGACATGAGCTTGACGGACCGCAAAAGTTTTCTGAAGGCGAGCAGACGACTGAAGCTCAAAGATGCAGAGTCTCCGGGCGGTAGTGGTAGCGATCGTTGTGATGTCCCTAGTAAACGTTCTAAGAAGTCGGGCAAGAAACGCTCCCGTAAGGCGAAGCCATCTCCGGCTGAAAAACCCAGTGGTAAGCGTAAATGTAAGACCGATCGTTCTGCCGATGAGGATGATGACGGGTCACCGGTTGCCAGTGGTTCTCACCCGGCTGCTCCGGGAGAGACTACTTCACCTGCAGAGACTACATCTGCTCTTGTGGGAGATACTTCACCTGCACAGACTACGTCTGCTGCTGCTAGTGAGACAGTGAGTAACGAGACAGCTGATGCCATTGGTTCTCCCCCGGCTGCTCTGGGAGAGACACCACCTGTTGCGTGCACCATGAGCCCTCATCCTGCGTCAGGAGAGGTTCCTGTGCCCAGTGCGTAAGAGCTTGAGTCCTCGTCATCAGCAGAGGCTGCCCAGCCCGCTCCTGCCATAGTTTCGTGTGCTGCGATGTCCCCGCCGAAAAAGATAGTGCGGAGGGTTCGTTATCAGGATAGCCCACCTGATTTTGAGCCAGATATGATCCTTGATGCCGCTACGGGCGAGTTCAGGCCCAGACGCCCAGACGACGGTGATATCACCGCTGAGTCCGACTCGGAGGTTGACGAGGATGCGGCAGAGGACGATGACTTTTATGACAGGCAGTATGTAGGTGAGGCAAGCTCTGACGACGATGATGACGTTGCTGCTGTGTTGGCGGAGGACGACCCCCCTCCTGTCTGGGCGTATGTCGGAGACTACCGATGCTAATATATTTGAGGAGACCGATTTTGACCATGAGAGAGGACCGACTTTCACCTTGCCCAGCCACTCCCGTGAGCTCGATTACTTTTTTAAGTTTATTCCAGCTACACTGATCAGATTGGCCAAGGACGAGACTAATAAATACGCCAAATTCCACCAGCGATATATCGCTAGGAAAATAGATAAATACTGGCGTAACGCTGACTACCGAGAGGTGCAGGCGTTCATTGGCGTCTTAGTCTGTATGGGTATCGACCTTAAATCATCAGTGGAGGATTATTGGTCTAGCGATCCCTTTCTGAGAAACCAGGGTATTTCTACTGTGATTACCCGCAGTCGCTTTCAGCAGCTTATGCGATACTTTCATCTGGCAGACCCAGAGAACGATCCACGTCGTGATCCTGATGAGGCACGCCGCCGACGTCGGTGTCAGGAGGATCCCCTGTATAAAATCAATCCATGGATGGAGCCCATAGTTGACCGGTGCGTAAATAATTATAAGATGGGTAGAGAGATCTCCATCGACGAGGGCATGGTGCGATTTAAGGGCCGTTCTAAATTTAAGCAGAGATTACCGCATAAGCCTGATCGAGACGGTTTCAAGATATGGCAGCTGTGCGACTCCACCACTGCATACATCGCTAACTTTGCACCGTACCTAGGTGTGAAATTTCGGGATCGGACTGATGGGAGACGGCAGGAGCGAGGTGTGGTGAAAAGAATTACGATGGAGCTGGTCCAGCTATTCTGTGGATATAATCACAGCCTATTCTGTGATAGCCTGTTTAGCACGGTCGTTACTGCTAGAGAGCTGATGGAGACCGGGATCTACATGGTCGGGAGTTTTAACCGCCGTAATCGTCGCACCATGCCCCCTCAATTAATTCCGCCGGGTAAGAGGAAGCGCCTTCCTCTGTCTGTTGGGGATATGAAAGCCACGACCAGAACGGACTCTCGTCTTAACATCACTGCTTATCAGGATAGTAACGCTCAGGTGCTGATCTTGAATACGGTCTATCCACCCTTGGAGTGCGTGCCAGTGGGGGAGGGAGACGAGCGGCGACAAGTGCCTCTGTCGCTGTATAATTATCGCCGGTACATGGGAGGCGTCGACCGAGCCAACCAGAAGCGCAAGTACTTTCACACTGGGCGCAAGAACCACAGATGGTGGACATATCTGGCATGTTACCTGATTGATGTTGCCCTGGTAAATGCATATATATGCTTCAAGCATGTACACCCTGATAGTAAGCTGACCCATAAGATGTTTCATCTGCGTGTCGGGAAACAACTCATTGGCGGTTATTGTGGGCGATCGCAGCCCAGTGTGAGAGAGGTCGAGGCCACCGTTTCTCTTGCCTCGTACATCAATCCACAAAATCAGCCGATGCACGTTGTCAGCCGTTTGGAGGGGCGGCAGAAATGCTGTAAAGTATGCAGCAGAGAGGGTAAGACCACTGCGAGCGGACGACTGTCTGAGACGTCCAAAGGATGTAGTCTGTGCGGGGTTCATCTTCACGAGGGCGAGTGTTTTGCGGCTTTTCATCATCGCATGATGCTACGAGGTAAGAGGAGCATTGGCGTGCAGACCTCTACTCACACAGCCCCGACGACACCCATCAGCAAGAGAACCCGACGTAAATAACGGACAGGGGACAGCTTCGCCTAACAGTGGCTTGACTGTATTCTTAACACGGACCATGATCACATTTTGAGCACGGTTGTGCCGTTTGTTTGTGCTTTACGATCCCGCTGATTGTAAATTGAAACACGGATTATTTTGTACAATCCCCCGATTGTAATCTTTGTAACACGGACCATGCACTCGGACGTCGAGACAGACTCTGAGATTTATTATTCAGCATAATGTAAATTATTCCCGAATAAAATACTATCTATGGATCGCATATTTTCGTTTGTTTTGTTTAGACGGATTATTTAGTACAATTCCCCCTATTATAATTTTTGAAACACGGATCTGCCACCCCGATTGTAATTTTTGAAACACGGACCATGCACTCGGACATCGAGACAGACTCCGAGATTTATTGTTCGGCATAATGTAAAAAATACTATTAAAATACTATCTATGATCGCATATTTTCGTTTGTTTTGTTTTTACCCCACTTTCGTTTTTGGCAGATCCGTAAGGACGCTATAGTAATGGATGAACGTGCGTTGTATCACGTGGGAGGGGCACAGCCCAACGGAGGCTGTGCTCGTGCGACGTAGACGTTGTACCAACCATCTGTCGTTGGGGTTAGTGCATAGAGCAGTTGCACTGTCCAGAGCTAAGGTGGTACAAAACTGCACCTTAGTAACAACTGCACAACTAACCTGTTAGGAAACGGTAACACTAACGAGCTAAGTGTTCACTGAACTGGCCAAACTACGTACACGCCTTCCTTCAATGGCGGAACTATGTCGTTGACACTACGTCAAAGCAGACTGCACTGTGCGACTCTTCCAAGTCGTTCAAAGTACGTGGCCAAGTGACACAACCCAGGGGAAACAGGACAGGTTTGAGGGTGCTACCGCACCCATAGCACTAACCCCTGGGTCTTCTACTAACCCACGAGAGAGGTGACGTTTCCCCGGTGTGGCCGTGCGTGCCGGCGAACGAGCTTTACTTCCGCGAAAGTAAGCTAGAAAAGGGCATAAAAGTGCACGTCCCCCGGGGCAAACAACGCCCGTGACCTCGTCATTTTCTGGACACAACCTCATCAGCGGTTGCCCCTCTATACGGGCATGCAAAAATTTTTGAAGTCTAACACGTATATGGTCGGTAATCGTACCCCGAAAATGCGGTATTTTCCCGCCAAATGCCTGGCAGGAAAGCGTGCAGGAGAGCCTATCTTCTGTAGACACGGAAAAGGGGGGCCGGTTTTGACCGACTTGGCAGGATAACGGACAGGGGCGCTCGGCAGGAAAAGGGTTAAATTACCACATCTGGATGTGAATCTCTTAAGCTGCCGATCCAAACGGCTTCGCTTTTTTCTTTGTTTATTTTCAACCCTGAGACACTCTCAAATTGATCCATTGTATCTAAAACTTTCATTACAGAACCTTTCATTTTTAACGAAGATGGTTGTGTCGTCTGCTAGCTGTGCTACTCGTGCCTCTTTTTGTTGATTCAGTGATGGAATGTCGATACCTTCTATTTCAGGGCTTTGTCTGATTTTACACGCTAGTGTTTCTACACAAAGTATGAATAGTTGTGCGCTTAAAGGACATCCTTGTCGAACACCTCTATATAAGTTTACAAAATTTGTCATCCATCCATTATTTTTTACACTACTAGAAATACCATTGTACAGGACATTGAACCATTTTTGAAAATTTTCTCCAAAATAAAAAATTTTCAATACCTCATGTATATAATCCCAGTCAACTGAATCGAAAGCCTTTTCAAAATCAATATATAAAATTGCTCCTGGTGAATTATTTTTCAGAGTATAATAATAAAGATCTTGAATCAATCTTAGTACTTCCCCAGCTTGTCTTGCTTTCATATAACCAACTTGGTCACAGTCTATCACAGATGGTAAAACAAATTTTAATCTATTGGCTAAAAGTTGAGTTAATATCTTATAGTCTATATTAAGGAGACTTACAGGACGCCAGTTTTTCAATAATTCTGGTTCACTCTTTTTATGTAGTAAAGTAATTACTCCTCTTTTCTGAGATATTGTGAGTGAACCTTCTTGAAAACATTCAGTGTAGCATTCTACAAGTAGATTGCCAATGATTGGCCAACATTTCGTATAAAATTCCACCGTTAAACCATCATGACCAGGTGACTTACTCGTTTTCATACCCTTCAGGGCATTAACATATTCTGTTTCTGTTACTAATCTATCACATAACTGCTTTTGTTGTTCATTTAAAGTCGGTATATTAACATCATGTAAAAACATTTCTAACGAAATTGTTCTTCTTGTTTTGGAATATAAACTTTTGTTAGAACTTGTTATCTCACTTAAAATTCCCTTTTGACTTGTTGTATATTTACCATTTTGCATTTTTAGCCTTTTGATAGTGTTATTTTTTCCATTTCGTTTTTCTAAACCGAGAAAGTATTTTGTATTTTTTTCACCCTGTTCTATCCATCTGGCTCTAGAACGTACCTGTGAACCTTTAGCATTGTACATATGTTTCTCATCCAGATCGTGTCTTAACTTATCATATTCTTCACACAATTGATTACTCGGTGAAATACATAAAAGTTTGTCAATTTCAACAAGTCTATCACTTATCTTTTTGAAAGAGCACTTATTTTGGAAAGCTTTTTTTGTACTGTACTCAATAGTAAATTTCTTAATTTCTAACTTACACATTTCCCATTTCATCTGTTTGGACTCAAGCGAGCTGTGTTTCTCTTTAAAGTTTTCTAAAACAATTGCAAGTTTGTTTAAGTAAGTACAATCTTCAAGAAGGCTGTTATTAAATTTCCAATAACCTTTTCCCCTTTCAGAAGTGGTGATACTCAAAGTTTAAGACTACGGCATGATGATCTGATTTTACAGACGGCACAATTTGTACGTCAATAGTACTTGAGAGAAGTGTATTGCTGAAAAGTTGATGATCTAGTCGACAATGAACAAACGGTTTTGTCCTTCGCCATGTGAAACCTTTTTCTCTTTTGTTAAAATACCTCCATGCATCTATAAAATTATTCCTCCACATCAACTTTTGAATGAAATTTCTCACGATCTGGTTTTCATCAATGATCAGTGGTATACCTCCTTTGTCTTTATCAATACTGAGGTCAAAAGGCACATTGAAATCCCCTGATAAAATCACATCTTCTCCAAAGATTTCAAAATCAGTACAGATATCATTAACATACTTAAAAAATGCACACTTTGCGGTTGGCAAATTTGGAGCGTAAATATTGATAAACCAACACACTTGTTCCTCTATGCTCAGTTGTACAGCAGCTAAACGACCATTCTCGTCTCTGTACTTTTTGTTTATACCAACATTTAAATTTTTTCCGAGTAGAATTGCAACTCCTCTGCTGTGTCTGGAGCCATGGCTCCAAATGACAGAATTTCCCCATTCTTTTTCCCAAATTCTTTCATCCGAGTGAGAACTATATGTCTCCTGTAAAAATACTATATCAAATCTGTTTTTCTTAGACCAATTGAAAATAGCTTTGCGCTTGGTGGGATCACGTAGTCCCCTCACATTCAAAGTGACAATCTTAACGGAATTCATGACAGCACAAAGGCAAAGCAAAAAAAAACCTTACACTTTCTTTTAGAAAATCAAGTTCCTCTAGGTAGCTTTAGTGCTACTCAGTCAGAACTGGCATATGAATTAGCCGAGTCTGGAGACCAGGCTTCGCATCTTCTCTTTTCACGTCCTCGCTCGACCGGAGACGGTGGCGATCTAATATTGCTAGTTTTTGATTTTTTCCGTATAATGTTACTTACACTGAAATACTTTCGAAGCCCCTTTCTTTGGTTCTTTGCTTCTGGCTGATTTGCATCTCCTTCTTGATCTGCTTTTGCATCTGACTCTTCCAAACTCTGTCTTTGTTCCTCTTTCGACCGTGACCGCGTTAGCCACTTAGTCTCTGCATCTTGGGCAGCAGTCTTGTAGGACGGCGTCGAGTTTTGTTGGTCTTTGGGCGTTTCCGACATGGTTGCGCCTAAAGAATGATGTACATCAGCTTGCACTGTCATTTTTCGTGATTGCTGAGGTGACATACTCTTGTTTAGTGCTTTTTCAATCAAATCTTCTGCTTCCTTAGCTTTCATGGAAATATATTCCATGAACTGATCTACCAGCTCTGTACCAATTTTCGGACACATCCTTGCAATATGACCGTACTGGTTACAGTTGAAACATTGTTTTTGCTTTTGCTTTTCACAGTCTCTACCAAGATGACCACTTTCTTTACATTTATAGCAAACTGGCGGAGATTTTTTCGGGCATTCTGGGGGTTTATGCCCATGTTCTCTACAAATAGAGCATTCTCGTTCTTGTCCCGTGTAGAAAATTCGTATGTTGTACCTTTTTTCTATACCACTGGAGTCGACACACTTCATCTCAACGAAGTTTGGAATTGGTCTTTTCAGAGGTTGCACGTAACAGTATCTGTTGCCGTTGAAGTACTTGGTACCATCGTCTGGATCAGTGACAGTGCATTTGATTACTGGCAACTCTCTGTCGCAGAAAGAGTCTAAAAAGCTACCAACAGCAGTGTCTGGAACGTGGAGTGGGATGTCATGAATTGGTATTCTAATTCTATTGTCCGTTTCAAGCTCAGCTGAATTCAAAATGACGTGAATACCAGCAATGTCAAGTCCAGAAACCAAGAGTTTCCTTTTCGAGTTCACGTTCTTTGCATATATTATCCATTGTTTTCCCTTCGGTAAAAATTGGACGCCAAGAATTCCATCCTTACCAACCACCTGTTTACAACTTCGTATCACTTCTAAATCCGTCAGATTTTGTAGTCCTCATTTCCGTGTTTTGTGTGTTCAAATCTGGCGCTGACACGACTTCAGGTGGTGATCTTGAAGATCTCTGTTTTCGTCTTCCTCATGCACCAGGCATTTCCCTTGCCACTGCAGTAGTAGGTAAATGATCTTCAAAACCTTGCAGAGGGAGGAAAGTTGGTCCTCGAAAATAGATCATGTTGGTTCTAGCCAAAGAATGCACAGGTCTTGCAGTGCCAGCAAAGCAGAAAAACTCTGACGCTACGAAAAATTTGGTGAAAATTGAGAGCGCGGCTTTAGCAGTGTGTTGCTTCGAGTGCTGGCATCACGTGACTCATCAATACTATATAGATATCAGTTTTTTAATTGCAAAATATTAGCTGCCTCTGATGACTATATTTTGTCACTCTGCCAGTGGTGAGACAGGCTGTCAGGCAAAACTTTGTTCCGTTTCGTAATATGCAAAACAATGTACAGTTCAGATTTATATCACTGATATCTCCTACCGCGTCAAGGTAGTTTTTGCCATGTTCAGTTTCGAAATGTTGAAATCCTGTCAATGTCCATTGCCACTGTATAGTATTGCATTGTCGACTCGAGTCGGCTATCTGTGCAGTACAGTCTTAGCGCTACAAGGCAAAGATGTGTAATACTTAGGTGTGCCGACCACGATTATCCAGGGTGTTTCTGTGATGAAATGTTTTTTTTTCAAGTCAAATGTAGTTTAAATATTTAGACAGTTTTCCTGTAGAAAGGGTTTTCTGTGTGCAACCAGAATTGAGTCACAGACCATCAATGCATCAATTATCAAGAGATAAGAATGCTGAGGCGCTCCCGATAGTTTTCCCAGTGGCTATACTAGTCAACTATGCAAATTCTGGTGGATTCAGCAAACTTTACTTTTCTATTTTTTTGCTGAGTCAATAAGACTCGGCTTTCTCCCATGGGGCATGACCGATCACAGATGCCAGTGGTACGATGGTGCACAGCAGCATCAGCGTAGGCTCATACTCCCTAGCTTAGTTGACTATGGCCCCAGTGCCAAACGTTTTGGAGCTAAATTTAGGTGGGCCACTGGAATTCAAAGTTTTACTTATTTAAGGATATGTTTTTAGCTCTCCTTTGGTATACCAAAGAGAGATTATCGTATAAGGTGAATCATTTCATTTGCATCTCATTTACATGTCGTCTGTGTGTATGTATGTATGTATGTAAAATAATGTATGTACAGTATGTCTGTTAGTACCGCCAGAATATCAAATGGTCCACCTCCATGTCTTTGTGCACACATTTCACAATGCACTGTATCTCAGTTTAAGATTGAAAGGAATAGTCAAGTTCACCACAATTAAAATTCTTAAGTTGATTTAAGTGCCATTGTTACATACTGGTTTTACAAGTTATTCCAAAAGTGGATGCACCAGTTGCACTGGAAGAAAACAATGTTCACTTTCCCCTGTTGAAATCTCTCCATGCATCTGGTTTATGAGCAAAATATAAACATTGATTGCATGTTAAGCATTTCAGTCAAGGTTATCTGTTGTTCATGAAAATCAAGAAAAGGTAGCTGTTTGCCTGTATTTGTGTACACATAACTGCCTTGCGTGTTGATTGTCTTAAACATTATCACATAAGTAGAAAGAGGACAAGAAACTAACCAAATTGATGTATAATATTCACCCTGACTGCCTGTATATATATTTTATCATTAAATCCAGCTGTTTGTTATATCTTTATCACAGTCCATGGGCCAAAGCACACTAGTGTGAGAAAAAAAACCTTTCATGCCCTATACTTACCTCTTGAGGGCGCTCTTTTGATGAAAAGTATTGTGATTGCAAAATGCTATTATAATTCTAGAAAAAATACCTTAGATAACTATTAGTTGTAACTTTCTGATAATGTTATTATTTTTGATATCATCACGTCTTTTCACGTGTTATGTCTCGTTTAATGCTTCGCCCACAATGCAACAGCTTTCACTATAAATACCTTGCCACGTCAGCGTTACGGCAGTACACCTTTGCTGCCGTCGTGGAGTAGCATCACCTATCCCTGGTCTTTGCGGGCCTGGATTTGTTGAGCTGGTATGACAGACTGCAATACGTCTATTACTCTACTGTTGTCGACACTGTCATGGTGTACAGCATGAATTATTCGTTGTTTTTTTTGTTATGTCATGTTCACTGAATAAAGGTTGGTGTTCACCTTTAGTGATGTCTGCTGCACTATTATTTACCCGGTCACACTAAGAAGCCAATGTTATCACAGCCAGTCTGTGTATGTCAGTCTGTCTGTATGTCCATCCATTTGCAAGTCTTTCTGTAGACCAAGTTTGTGGAACTCATAACTGAATAATTTCCACATTGAATGTGGTCAGCTTTGGAATGCTTAGATGGTTATCTATTATCCAATGGAATCTTGTAGGTGTTGATAAAAGAATAAGAAAAAAATGTTTCTTAATCTGCAAGTTATATTGATAAGAGAGTGATTACTTTACTATTTTTCACTACTCTGTTTCAATGTATCAATTACAGAATTTTACTATAATCCGATCATCATGACCAATGCCCGGTGTCCTGCTTGCCAACACAGCCTACATATGTGAAATGACCATTGTTATTGTTGATAAATGTATTCTAGTCCGGACCTGAATACAAAATTTAAACAATAACAATGCAGATTATACGCATATAAGGTATATTTATAAGCTAAATATTAGGAATTTCTCCATGGTTCAGGGATTCACACCAGAAACTGCATGTGATATACAGAAACAAACAAAATAAAACAATGGCCAAAGTTACAGCAAATGGATCTTTAAAATGCTAATGAGCAACAAAAGTGAAAACTTATTGAAAATCTCAATAAACATTGGTCAGATTGTCTCTAATAGCAAAGCAGTCAACATACCATATTATACAAAAAGTGTTGCATGGAAGTTGCTATGAGTGAATCTAAAAGAATTTCTGGTATACAGATCTTGTAAACAGCCAGTCTTTCATTTTCAAGATGCAGGACAATGTAAGTGTCATCTGTACATAGTCAGTAAACTTTACTTTGCTGCTTAATCCAACAAGGTCAGGTTATTAGTCACCAACTCTTACAACTGGATGAAAATATGACAATTTTGTGTGAAAAAAGTTCCAACTTTGGTTTGAAAGGATTTTTTTTTTCTTTTCATATTGTATATTTATGGAATTGTTTGTCTGTGTAAGTAAAGTAATAGCTTCTATACAAATCCCTGGTTTGATGCTTTGCAATGTGGTTAGAATAGCTTTAAAACAGATGTACATATCTGATGCTTCAGGCTTCTTGCTATATGTTTGTGTTTGGAAATTTCCTCATTTGTCTGTGTCACTGCAGTGCTTGTTTAACTTGGTGGCAGTTTGGGACATACTATTATCATGTACGTTTGGCAGCTGCCCATTATTACATCTTACCTTAGTCTTCGATTGTGCAACCATAGACCGTAAAGAGATCAAATATTGTCTACTTTAATTTTATGTGTTATAGTATTATAAGGGACACGTTCAGTTTGGTATGGCTGATTTTATCACTAGTTATGATGTACTAGGTTGCATGGTATTGTGTAAGTGTATGTGATCAACAGTTGCAAGTTGCCAACCATTCCATACTTCAATGGATGGTGTATCAAAATTTGTTCAAATGCACTTGACTATGAATATCACAAGCTAAGGTACATAGAAGCATGTTAATATCGTGTATACACTCATTCTGGCTTGCCACTTGTAAGCAAATGTGAGCAAAGTGTCATTGACTCTATTTTTATTGATATCTTGTGATCCGCGCAAACTTGCCACGTCAAATATCAACCGTTGGCATTAAAGCAATGTGTTTTAAAAATGTTACCAAGTGGGAGTGCCACTTTAATGTAGAACTAAAAATATGAAATATTGTATTGAAGAAAACCCAGAGGTTGGACAGGCACATCAGAGTAGCTGTTTGCTGGGTAGCAGGCAATTTCACAAAAATATGCAATGTAGAAATTAAATACAATCACAAACACGATACCTAAAAACAGAACATAAAATGTAGGCTGTAGCTGATACTCTGTAATGTGTGGCATGCTGATCTGTTGTTATGTAGGTCATTTCCCCCACACTCATCATGACCTGAGTTCAATTAGTCTAGAACATTCTCAAGGTCACTGCCCTTGATGACCTCACAACCTTGAATTCAATTAGTCATGTTTGGAATGTTCTGGAAAGTTGATTAGTTGTGTAAGGGAGATAATTTTAGAACAGTAATTAGCATGTCAATAAAAGTTCTAGATTGTTCTTATATGCCTTTATAAAAGGGACGTGCACAGCTTCCAGTCAGACTTTTGGGATCGTGTCTCTTGTGTGTTACTAAACTCCAGCAGTAGTCATTCTCAAGACTTTTCAAGACCTTCACTGCCAACGCTGGATTTATACTGTGGACTTTGTGCAAATTCAAGCCTGCAAGCCAAAGGACTGTTCATTCATCCGACTGACTGTTACAACTCTGAGACTGGAGCTTTGCCGTCCCAGCTGAGATAAGTAGTCTGCACACTTTAAAGCTTGTATCCTATCCCTAACTTAGCAATAAGTTTTATTTTCGTAATAAATTTTGTTTAAACGTTAACTACTGAGTTCACCCTTTTGTTCGTTTTCTCTGCACGTAACAAATTGGGGGCTCGTCCGGGAGACGAATATTTTGAGCCGTTTGACAACATTTTGCCAGCCTTTTCAAAACTACTGTACACTGTGAACTCAGCCAAATCCAATCATGGCGGAATTTAAACCAGACGAATTTATGGATGACCTTGATCAGGACACATTTAATTCCCTCAGAAAAGACAACCTCATAGCACTGGCAAATTTCCTTAAAGTAGATGTCAAAAGATCTATGCGCAAGCGAGAAATTCAGTTCAAGATTGCAAAACATTTAGTTAATTCTGGCCATTTTGAAGAGTCTGCCTTAAAAGATTATGAGCCTGAGTCTTCCTTCGAACTCAAAAAATTAGAATTAGAAATACAGGCAGATTTGGAGCTTAAGAAATTGGAATTAGAAAAGGAAAAATTACAAATGAAAGACAAAGAATTACAAATGGAAGAAAGACAGAGAGAAAAGGAGAGAGAATTGGAAGAACATCGACTACAGTTGAAATGAGACGTTTAGAGCTTGGACAGTCAGGAAAATTCTTCCCTTCAGACAAGTTTGACATCACTAAGCATTTCAGGTTAGTTCCCCCTTTCCAAGAAAAGGATGTTGATAAATATTTCCTCCATTTTGAGAAATTGCTCAGAGTCTGAATTGGCCTAAGGAGTCCTGGTCTATGCTTTTGCAGAGTGCTTTGGTGGGTAAAGCCAGAGAAATTTACATTCAGTTGTCAGTAGAGCAGGCTTCAGATTATGATTCTGTGAAGGAATTAATTCTCAAGGGCTATGAGTTGGTGCCTGAAGCTTACCGTCAGAAATTTAGGGATTGTGAGAAGGTGAAGGATCAAACTTATGTTGAATTTGCTCGAACAAAAGAACAACTGTTTGATCGTTGGTGTTCTTCGGAAAAGGTCAGTCAGAATTATGACAAATTACGACAACTTGTTTTGATTGAGGAATTTAAAAGGTGCATCCGGAGTGACATCAAGACGTTTATCAATGAAAAAAAGGCAGATACATTAGAGGTTGCTGCACGTTTGGCCGATGATTATTCATTGACCCACAAATCTTCATTTCTCAGCAAACCATCCCAGTCCTTTTCATACAGAAACAATGCAGGTAAATTTAACTCCTCCTTTTCATCCAAGAATTTCTCAAAGGACAGTAGAAAATCAAATGACAACAGTTCACAAATTCAAGTAACACTCCACATCATCAGATCCCAAGTCTCAATCTCCTTCTGACAAACAGTTCGGTACACTTTCTTGTAATTATTGTAAGAAAGACGGCCATTTAATGTCAGATTGTTTCAAATTGAAAAGAAAACGTGAAGGTCAAAGTGGTCAAAGTGGATCTAAGCCCACCGGCTTTATTTCTTCATCAACTCGATTAGAGTCTAATAATGTGTGCAACACATTTTCTGAGGTTAAACCCCTCTCATCCCCAATTAATGAGGTCAAGGTCAATTCTTCTCAAGATAGCATTATGGGTATTTTCGAACCATTTATTCATGATGGTTTATATCACTTTCTAGTGATTTTCTCTTCCGCTACCCCTGTCAAAATTTTAAGAGATACCGGGCTTCCCAGTCTCTTTTGTTGGCAGATACCCTGCCGTTTTCTGAAAAGTCATTTTCAGGTTCTAAAGTTCTTATTAAGGGGGTAGATTGTAATGACTACATTCCTGTTCCTCTCCATAATGTCTATTTGTCTTCGGACTTTGTTTCTGGACCTGTGGCTTTAGGTATTAGGCCTTTTTTGCCTTTTGAAGGGATTCACCTTCTTCTTGGAAACGACCTTGCTGGGGACAAGGTCATCACTAATCCACTTGTGACTGATAATCCTAGTTTAGATCAGGATCCAGAGCCAATTGAACAAGAGATACCCGATTTATTTCCTTCATGTGCCATTACTCGAGCCATGTCAAAGAAAACTTCCGAGAATCAAAATACTCTCAAAAATAATGTCACAGATGTTGACTTAAATGACACCTTTCTCAGTCAGGTGTTTGACACGGATCATTCCGTTATCCCTCGTGGATTTGAAACTTCCAGTAAAACTTCTGCTGACCAAAGTCAGACATTTTCTAGATCAAATCTCATTGCAGAACAACACAAAGACCCAGATATTTTGTCTTTGTTTGACAGGGTAGATGATGAAGGTAAAACTTCAGATAGCTCTGTTTCCTATTATACAAAATCTGGTATTCTCATGCGTAAATGGAGACCTCCAGATGTTTTGGTTGATGACGATTGGGCTTTAAAACATCAAATTGTGGTTCCAAAGCCCTATCGTGCTGAATATTGCGCCTGGCCCATGAAACCCCCTGGGCTGGTCACTTAGGAGTCAGGAAAACTTATCATAAAATTCTCAGTCACTTTTATTGGCCTAATCTCAGGCAGGATGTAGCACATTTCTGTAAAACTTGTCACACATGTCAAATGGTAGGAAAGCCAAATCAGACCATTCCAAAGGCCCCTTTACAGCCAATTCCTGCATTTCAAGAACCATTTAGTAGGATACTAATAGACTGTGTTGGGCCCCTACCAAAAACAAGATCAGGAAATGAGTACATGTTGACAATTATGTGTACATCAACTCGGTTCCCCGAAGCCATACCACTGAGAAATATAAAGACAAAGACTATAGTGAGAGCTTTAGTCAAATTTTTCACTTTATTTGGCCTCCCTAAATGTGTCCAGTCCGATCAAGGCTCCAACTTTATGTCTGGAATTTTTCAACAAGTAATGGATCAGCTAGGCATTAAACAGTATAGGTCATCCGCCTATCATCCAGAAAGTCAGGGTGCTCTTGAGCGATTTCATCAAACTTTGAAAAACATGATTAGGACCTACTGTTTTGACACAGAGAAGCAGTGGGATGAAGGAATTCATTTTCTGCTCTTTGCTGTTAGAGAGTCAATTCAAGAGTCTCTTGGTTTTAGCCCATTTGAGCTTGTATTTGGACATACAGTCCGTGGCCCACTTAAGCTCGTTAAAGAGAAATTCCTATCAGACGATGATGATTGTCTGAATATTTTGCAATATGTGTCAGATTTTCGTACGAAACTCTCTAAAGCATGTGAATTAGCCAGAGAAAATCTTGAGTCATCTCAGCAGTCAATGAAAACCAAATATGATAAAAGCACCTCAAAACGGAAGTTTGAACCAGGTCAAAAAGTTCTTGTTCTACTTCCAATTCCTGGCAAACCACTCCATGCTCGTTACTTTGGGCCATACCTAATTGATAAGAAATTGAGTGATTTAAATTACATCATAATAACACCTGACAGGCGAAAACAAAAACAGCTATGTCACATAAATATGCTTAAGCCATATTTGGATAGGGATAATCCTACTATAACTCAGCCTGTCAGTGCAGTCAGTTCAAACCATTATGAAGATAGTGATACTGAAACTGACTTGAGTGAAAATACTCTAAACTCAAAGCTGGGCTCGGTCAAGCTTCAGAACTCAGAAATCCTGGAGAAGCTGGAGTCTACAAAGTTGGCACACCTCCAGCCAGACAACAACAACAGGTGAAAGAACTGCTCCATGAATATAAACACCTGTTTCAAGATGTTCCAACGAGGACAAACGTCATCTATCACGACGTTGATGTTGGGGACAGTAAGCCTGTAAAACAACATCCATACAGACTGAATCCAACAAAAGCGAAATATCTCCAGGAAGAAGTCAAATACCTGCTGGACAATGACTTTATTGAACCCAGTAAAAGTACTGGAGTTCGCCGTGCATACTTGTTCCCAAATCAGATCACAGTTATCGTATGTGCACGGACTTTAGGAAGGTCAACACTTTAACAAAGACAGACACTTTCCCAATCCCGAGGATTGATGACTGCATCGACCGAGTGGGAAAAGCCAAGTATGTGACAAAATTTGACCTACTGAAGGGATTTTGGCAAGTCCCTCTGACGGATCGTGCTCGTGAAATATCCGCCTTTGTTACACCAGACGGATTGTTCCAGTACAAGGTGATGCCATTCGGAATGAAGAACTCTCCGGCAACGTTCCAACGGATGATCAACGACGTCATATCCGGGCTAGACGGGTGTGCAGCCTACGTTGACGACGTCGTCCTGTATAGTGACACCTGGGAGGAACACATCAAGCTCATGCGGAAGTTCTTTGAGAGACTGAGCAAAGCAATGTTGACTGTCAACCTTGCCAAATCTGAGTTTGGTTGGGCTAGGGTAACTTACCTCGGACATACTGTAGGACAGGGTGAGGTAAAACCTGTTGATGCCAAAATCAGTGCCATTTCAAGTTTTCCCATACCAAACTGCAAACGACAACTGATGCGCTTTCTCGGTATGGCTGGTTACTACAGAAAATTCTGTCCAAATTTCTCCACAATTACTGAGCCTTTGACTAACTTACTTAAAAGAAAGTAAAGTTTGTTTGGTCAGAGCAATGCCAACAGGCATTTGATACACTTAAAGCCATACTGCAAAGTGCCCCAGTGTTGTCTGCACCAGATTTCACTTTGCCATTCAAATTAGCTGTAGATGCTAGTGATACGGCTGCTGGTGCTGTTTTATTGCAAGAGGATAGTCATGGTGTAGATCATCCTGTTTGCTATTTTTCACGCAAATTTAACAAACCCCAGAGAAACTACTCTACAATTGAAAAAGAGTGTTTATCTTTGATATTAGCTTTACAGCATTTGAAGTTTATGTTACTTCTTCAAATCAGCCAATAGTGGTTTATATTGATCACAACCCTCTTGTTTTTCTGCAGAAATTTAAAGGCAAAAATCAGAGATTGCTAAGATGGAGTTTAATGTTACAGGAGTTTAATCTTGACATTAGACATATCAAAGGCAGAGACAATTTAATTGCAGACTGTCTCTCTCGTATTTAGAAATTATTGTTGTTCACTTTCAAGAAATTTTATTGTTGTTCACTTTCAAGAAATTTTACTTTAGAGTAAAACAAAATTTGAGTACTTAAATCCTTTTCAAGATTACATTTGTAAAAGAAAGATTTTTCTTTGAAAAATTTTTTTTTTTTGAAGAGGGGGTGTGTTATGTAGGTCATTTCCCCACACTCATCATGACCTGAGTTCAATTAGTCTAGAACATTCTCAAGGTCACTGCCCTTGATGACCTCACAACCTTGAATTCAATTAGTCATGTTTGGAATGTTCTGGAAAGTTGATTAGTTGTGTAAGGGAGATAATTTTAGAACAGTAATTAGCATGTCAATAAAAGTTCTAGATTGTTCTTATATGCCTTTATAAAAGGGACGTGCACAGCTTCCAGTCAGACTTTTGGGATCGTGTCTCTTGTGTGTTACTAAACTCCAGCAGTAGTCATTCTCAAGACTTTTCAAGACCTTCACTGCCAACGCTGGATTTATACTGTGGACTTTGTGCAAATTCAAGCCTGCAAGCCAAAGGACTGTTCATTCATCCGACTGACTGTTACAACTCTGAGACTGGAGCTTTGCCGTCCCAGCTGAGATAAGTAGTCTGCACACTTTAAAGCTTGTATCTATATCCCTAACTTAGCAATAAGTTTTATTTTCGTAATAAATTTGTTTTTTAAACGTTAACTACTGAGTTCACCCTTTTGTTCGTTTTCTCTGCACGTAACACTGTAGACTTCTTCAATAGAAAAATATTGGTAGCAGATTATTACATGCCTCGATGTGAGTGAAAATCAGTGCATTGATTTGAATAGGAAACAACCGGGGAGGTAGCGGGCTGGTGAATGGTGTACTGACCGGTTCCCATGGTTACCCAGTCCAGTGAAGCTCTTCGACGTTTTCGATGTCATGTAGACACTTAATGATAACTCTCAGGGTGACACTCAATTGCCAAGCCGGCGGGACTAGGATCTGGACAATGTTACGTCAAATAGAATAATTTCAATTGCCCATCTGAATGTATCTGGTTGGACAAAGTCTAATCGAGTGTTAAGAAATGAACTTATTTTGAGCACAAATGCCGATATCATTTCTGTAAATGAAACCCACCTTCACATTGATGATACAATAGCTGTAAATGGGTACAAGTGGTATGGTTTTAATAGACCTAGTACTCATATTTTTGCGCCTAGAAATTTTGGAGGCGTTGGGTTCTTTGTGAGAAAAACGTTGTAAATGAATATATGATTTCTGGTTATGATAAAGAGTACGATGGGATTATAGCACTTAAATTTAAGCATAAGTTCTCGGATTATACTTTCCTTGTCTTCTCATGTTATCTACCCCCGGAGAATTCCCCGTGGGGTAGAGATGCGTCTAGTTTTTTTGCTCATATTTTAAGTAAATTATATTCAGTCGATGACATAGATTCGATAATCATATGCGGGGACTTCAATGCTCGTATTGGTAATTTGCATGACAGTATTGTGAATGTGGATAGTATTCCAATTAGACAGGTGTTGGATAAGACAATTAACCAACACGGTCGATCTTTTGTTGAATTTCTCATTGATGCTAAAATGTGTGTTTTGAATGGGAGGTCAAATGTGAGTAATGATAATTACACGTCAATATCCTCAAAGGGCAAGGCTGTGGGTGGATTATATTGCAGTTTCACATGATTGTCTCAATCAATGTGTAAATTTTACAGTAAAACCCATGTCTGAAATTATGCATGAAAGGAATCTTGTAACTTTACTGAATAGTCGTTGTAAAATGCCAGACCACTCTCTCATTGCTTTTGATTTTATCCCCAGATTGAATTATATCTGCGATTTTCCAAACTCTCATGATTGTGATGGGGTGGTGATAAATTTAACCCAAAAAGTACAAACTGGGAAACATTCCGTCTACTTTCATGGATTCCGAGTTGACCAGATCTACTTTAACGTCTATCATTCAAGAAATTCTTACTTGTCGAGAAAATCAGCAATGTATTGATGGAATTTATTCACAGCTTTGTAATTGTATTGTCAAAGAGATGGACTCTTCTTTACCTCACGGTAAATCTGCGGGTCGTAGTAAAAAGAGACGTCGTCATACTAAACCTTACTGGAACGATGAACTAAATAGACTGTGGAATGACATGCACGACAAAGAATGAAAATTCCTGTCTGATCGTTCAGATAATCGAGCCACAAGTCCTAAACTACGCGATGATTTCAAGACTGCTCAAAAACTGAGGTTTTTTGAACGTCGATACAGAAATGGAACAATTGTTGAAATTGAGAATGTATCTGCCAAGGATCCTCAGCTGTTTTGGAGCTATATTCAAAAGTTGGGACCTTCTAAACGGAATAGTATAATTATGGAGGTCTATGATGAAAATGGTGACACTGTACAAGACTCTAGCAAAGTGTTTAATACCTGGCGGAGCCAGTTTTCATCGTTGTATAATAGTAACGAAACCAATTTAAATGTCAACTTCCACAATCGAATTGCAATGCATAAGATCCTATTAGAACAGAATATGGCCGATCCAAATTATTCATTAAATAGAGATTTAAATAGAAACATAAATTTCGATGAAGTAGAAAATATTGTCATTAGGGCTAAAATGGTAAAAGCCCTGGGATAGATGGTATTCCCTATGAAGTGTTGAAAAACAGGCCGACAATACAAATATTGGTGCACCTCTTTCAGTTGTGTTTTGACACGGGTATTATACCAACACCTTGGAAAACCGCAATTGTTATCCCCATTCCCAAGGATAGATCTTCTGATCCACGTATACCTTTAAATTATAGAGGTATTAGTCTACAGAGTACGATATCAAAACTGTATAGTTACTTTTTGAACTATAGATTATTAGAATATTTAGAAAAGAACGAAATATTAGCGGAAGAACAAAATGGATTTCGAAAAGATAGATCGTGCCAAGATCATATTTATGCTTTAACAGCATTATTCGAAACAGAATGAATGAAAATTTACCTACATTCGCTTCATTCCTCGATTTACGCAAAGCGTTTGATTTTGTGGACAGAGATTCCCTACTTTATAAATTATTGATTAATGGGATTGATGGAAAAATGTATTCGTCAATCAAGGCAATTTATAAAGATACAAATGCTGCAATATGTCTCAATGGTAATCTATCGGCAACATTTGACACTAGCACAGGTGTTAGACAAGGCGATAATTTGTCTCCAACTTTATTTTCTTTATTTATTAATGATCTTGTGACTGATATGTTATCTCTTGATTGTGGGATTAATATTGGGGGATCAAACTATTGTATGCTTCTTTTTGCCGATGACATAGTTTTGTTTTCAGATTCAGAAGATAATTTGCAAAATATGCTTGACAAGTTCAATGTCTGGTGCAATAATTGGCGGCTAACTGCAAATGCGTTAAAATCAAAAGTAGTTCATTTTAGAAAGAGAAATGTTGATCGTAGTCAATTTCAATTTCGAATTGGCAATAACAATATAGATTATGTGGCACAGTACAAGTATCTTGGTGTTGTGTTAGATGAACATCTTGATTTTTCTGTCACTGTCAAAGCTCTTGCCGAATCTGCAAGCAGGGCTCTAGGTGCTGTTATGTCAAAATTTAAATTTTTAAGTAACATGGGATTTCATACGTTCACGAAAATATATAATGCCTCTGTTGTACCAATTTTAGATTATGTTCTGGGGTATGGGGTCATGCACCATACAAAGAGTGTGAAGCAGTGCAGAATAGAGCACTTAGATTTTTTCTGGGAGTGCACAAGTTTGCACCAACATTAGCTATTAATGGAGATACTGGTTGGTATTCATGCATCTCAAGGCACTGGGTTAACAAAGTTCGACTTTGGAATCGTCTGTGCAGTTTAAATGAAAATAGATTAACGAAGAAAATTTTTTTGTGGGATCACTCTTTAGCAGTGAATAATTGGTCATCTGAAATGTATGCCATTTTTGATTCATTAGATATAGAGGATATTCATCCATGCAGTATTGAAAGTGTTAAAGAAAAAAAGCAAGCTGAATGTACTAGTCACTGGTATGATTTTGTAACAAACAAACCAAAATTACGCACATATGCAAAGTTGAAATCTAATTTTGGACAGGAAAAATATTTATCCTTAAACCTATCAAGGGCAGAAAGGTCCTTTCTTGTACAGTTACGTTTTGGTATTCTCCCACTACGCATTGAGACTGGGCGATATAGACACGAAAATATAGATAGGCGACTTTGTAGACTTTGTATGTTAAATGAAATAGAAGATGAACTACACTTTATGTTTCATTGTAGCTTGTATAATGATTTTCGTGATCAACTATTTGATTTAGTAAATGAGTCAAACCGAGAGTTTATTTATTATAACGACATAGAAAAATTAGTATACTTAATGGAAACAAATAGTAGAGCAACAGCAAAGTATATATCAAAGTCATTTCAAAGAAGACGTAACAATTTATTTCATTAATAATGATTACTGTTTTTTTATTAGTATTACACTATCAGTTAAATTTTATTTCATCGAGCTACCCTTATTCTAAAGTTGTAATATTATAGTGACTTATAAGCCCATTGGGCTGGGTGACCACTCACCGTTGATGTTGTATCATTATTGAAGTGTAAATGTTGAGTCATGTCACATGTCACTCTAATAAATAAATCTACTACTACTACTACTACTTAATGCTAGATGTCAAATATCTATGCGCGCACTGCTATTTTGACTTTTGTTAAAATCTGTTTGATGCCAGTTGATAATGGTAAAAACATCTACTGTTTATTTGTGGATTTCAGTAAAGCCTTTGACTCTGTAACTCATCACCTTTTGTATATAGACTCTGTGTAGTGGGAGTAGGGGGCAAAATGAACAACATTTTAAAATCCATGTATAATGAGGTTAAATCTTCTGTAAAGGCTCATCAAGGAGTAACCAATTTCTTTCATTGCTCGGTCGGAGTACGGCAAGGCTGTATGTTAAGCCCTTTTTTATTCTCGCTCTTTATTAATGAGTTAAATACTATGTTGATTAGTTCAGGATATTGTAGTATTCAACTTACACAAGAATTGTACGTCGTACGATTTGTGTGCTCTTTTATACATTGACGATGTTGTAATTTTTTGTGATACCCCATTGGCTTACAAAGACTTATTAGAGTATTTGAATCTTTCTGTCAGAAATGGAAACTTTCTGTAAATATTAATAAGACCCAAATTATCGTTTTCCGACGATGAGGTGTTGTTAAAAATAACGAAAAATGGTTTCTAAATCGACAAAAAATCACTATTGTCAGCTACTACAAATATCTAGGTTTAATGATATCAAGTAGAAATGTTTGGAGTAAAGCCGTTGGCACGCTAGCAGACCAAGCCAGAAAAGCAATGGGATGTATTTTTCGTATGATTAGAAATACTGGTACCTTACTTTTTAATGAGTATAGCAAGCTTTTGACACAATGATATCGGCAGTTTGACATACAGAGCAGAATTATGGGGTATGATATGTATCACTTTGCTGAAAGAGTGCAACTTAAGTATTTTAAAACATTTTTGGGTAAATCGTCTACCCCTGATATCTGTATCCTAGGGGATTATGGTAGACTGCCAGTTTTGCTTTGGCAGGGCCCTGGTGATTTCAACCTATTTCTTAATTATTTTATGAAAAGATATATATAAACAGGAGTGGTTCTCGGATATTTGCAGTAAAAACAATTTTACAACTCTGTTTCATACAGAAAATTACATAAGATCAGATATGGACTTTAAACTTAAGAAGGCACTTGCTTCCCTGAGAATGTGTTGTTCAAGTCAAGGAAGGGCAGGCGAAGGGTCTTGAATATGAAGAAAGAATTTGTAGAGTTTGTGGATCCTCTGAGATTGAAGATGAATATCATTAGTTCCAGAGACCAGCTCTGGAACTGTTAGTTTTTGCTCACTTTCCTTCTTTCTTTCTTTTTTCTTTCTTTCTTTCTTTCTCTCGTTTTGCTACCATAGAACATGCTACATACTAATTTTACCTTCATTACCCAGAATGCAGTGTAACACGCTTATGACGTCATCCTTCAGCTCGGACGGGTTTTACGGGCATTTCTTGTTTGTTTATTTATTTATTTTTTATTTTGCATTGCATAAATATCAAATTGCGTTCAGCTATTAATAATTCTAGCTTTCTTTCGCTTTGTGTTTTGTTGCTTTTTGATTTTTATTTTTCTCTAAATACTCACCGTACGTGGCTATACTGTCATGCTGGTTTTCGCCCAAGTGCTCATGGGTTGAATGAGATTAACAATGGCGGCGGATATGATTGCTTCCCTCGCATAGAGAGAGAAAAGTAGGCTTTGCGTAAGTTTACAAGCACGGCTGGGCACATCATGTACCGAGGCGAGGTGGGTGTGCTCGAAAACGAAGATCAATGCAAAATTTGGATTCAAAATCGGCTGTTTCGGCGGAGAAACTGCCCGCCGTATTTCTGAGGAGCCACCAGCAGTTTTTTGCTTATGTGCTCACACACGTGAGCTTATGTCGCAGCGATGTCTGTCTGTCTGTCTGTGTGTCCATGTGTCTGTCTGTCTGTCTGTCTGTCTGTCTGTTTGTCTGTCTGTTTGTCTGTCTGTTGGTCCGATATCTCAAAAACGGCTGATCAGATCAGAATCCAATCTGATAAATAGATTCAGTTAGCAAATGGCAAGAACTGATTAGTTTTGGTGGGTGTGGGTGTGGCTTGCATACTTTTTGCTCATTTGCATAATTAATGATTTTAGATAAAACAGATATACATTAAAAACGACTGGACACAATTTGACGAGATTTGCTACAAATGTTGATCACACCAACATATATCAGTAGTGGGAACCATTAAGGGGTGACATGAAAGATAGTTGGTAGTTTGCATATTTAATGAACTTTCCTAATTAGGGATATACAGCTGATTTGACTTGATCAAAATTGACCAAACTTTATATGTATATTGAAGATACTATAATTTAACATTCTTGAAAGTCATCAAGCATTTAAATTTACCGGATTCCTAATTTGCATATTAATGAACTTTGATAATAAGGGATATATATTTGAATTGACTGGACTAAAGTTGATGAAACTTGCTACATGTATTGAAGCTACTATGATACAACATCCTTGAAAGTCATTAAGCATTTTTACTGCAGCCAATTCCGAATTTGCATATTTAATGAACTTTCCTAATTAAGGATATATATCTGAATTAACTTGATTGTAGTTGTTGAAACTTGCTATATACATCAAAGATACTTTCATATAACATTATTGAAAGTCAAAAGACATTTAACTTCAGCCAATTCCTAATTTGCATATAAAATGAATTTTCATAATTAGGGATATATGTCTGAACTGATTAGATCAAAATTGGTGAAACTTGCTATGTACATTAATGACACTATAATACAATATTATTGAAAGTCATTAAGCATTTTCTCTTCAGTCAATTTGTAATTTGTATATTTAATGAACTTTCCTAATTGGGGAGATATATCTGAATTGACTGGACCAAAGTTGACAAAACTTGCTACATATATTGAAGATACTATGATGCAACATATTGAAAGTCATTAAGCATTTTTCCTTCAGCCAATTCCTAATTTGCATATTCAATGATCTTTTCTAATTACGGATATATACTGGGATTTACTTGATCAAAGTTGGCAAAACATGCTATGTACATTGATGATTATACCAGGTTAAAACAATATTGAAAGTCATTTCACATTTTCATGTCGGCTGTAAATTAAATTTATAATTTGCATATCTAATGAGCTTTCACAGCTCGGCATATATGGCTTGAAGGACTTGGCCAATGGTAATTACACTTGCTATATAAAGAGGTGATACAAAGACAGAAGTCAAAGAACTTATTAATATTTTTATTTCAGCTAATTACATATTTGTATACTTCATGAACTTTTAGAATTAATTGGCGGTGAATATTGTTCATTTTACTGATCATATTACTTTCAATGAAGTTGCAAACATGTGGCAAAGGTTCAAATTTACATATAATGCAATATATAATGAAACGTGAGCATTTTCAGTTCATATCTGGTTTCTATATCAGTCTGCAGGGCTGTGGTGGGAGGCTGTTTAATGCCAGTAACACACAGCCATGCAGAGCTAGGCATTCATAGTGAACTGTCTGTCTCTGCACCGGCATGCGTTGGCTGCACGTAAAAGCAACTCAATTTTCCGAAATCAAACGGTCAGTATCTTGTGAAAACAGCAACATATCAATGAAAATTGTTTTATAGTCAGTGGTAAAAACTCTTAACAGATGAAGCGTTAATTGCTTTTAATCAAATGAAAATACATGTGGCCTCGGTTTTCAAGTTCAACGGCCTAGGTCCGATGTCTCCTCTCGTCTGAAATACATTTCCATGCGTTGTCGCCCCGGTATGTATCTGTTGTGTTTTTACCGTACATGTAGGCATTTATAATCGTGTACTGTAATTCCCTGGACTGCCTTGCTTTTAGTTGTATTCTGTTGTTGTATCAGCCCTCACTATAGGTACGTGCTTGCATATTAAAATCCCAAGCACTCTTTCATTCTGCACCAATCTTCGTCACACATTCTCTTTTCTTCCGCTGCTCTGGTCTCTGGAACTTTGCTTTTGCTTGCAAATGCTTTCTAGTTTTATTTGTGCTTGCCCTCTGTATCAGAACTTACGTTGTAGATATTTACCCAGGTGGTCATATACATTCCCAACAAATCAAAAATTTTACTCACTTACCGGTATGTCATCTTCAAACGGTATGGTAATTTTTAAAATGGCATTATTTGTGTGCAAGGCAACAAAGCTGAGAAATGAATGCCTGTAGATATTGACTGTACTCTCGCTTTCTTACTTTCCATTGTATTTTCCATTTTCCAATTGAAATCTGTAATATGGGCCGGAGGCCTTTAAGAACAATAAAATTATTATTATATATCAAAAATTGTTCAAAAATGCCCTGCATGTTACTAAATGTCACATGGCATAACTGTGAAGAGGCATGAAATAAAAATATTGTTGCCTGAATACATGGGTTTATGTGCCCTCGAAGCAGGAGACAATTTGCCCTCCTGGCGTCAGGCATATTGTCACCTGCTCTTTAGCACATAAACCAATATATTAGGGCAATAATATGTAATATTGCTCCTTGAAGTTACAAGAAAGAGTACAAACAAGACAAGACTACTTTTGAAAACATAGTCACCAAGCACATGTTCATAAGTACGTAGTTACCAAAGTTCATACTCTGCTATAGAAACTATTTCTTTGGGTTAAGTACCTGTTACATTATTGAATATGTCCTGTGCCAACCATCTCGAATGCTGAAACATTTTTAGTCCCTGCAGACGCAGTCTGGCGGGGACTTATTGCTTGGGTCCTGTCCGTCTATCCGTCCGTCCATCCGTCCATCTGTCTGTTATCGCTGAGCCAATTTAATTGCAATTTTTTCATGTTTTAGAACCATAACTCAACTATCCCTGAACAGATTTTGTTCAAACTTGGCACACAGTCATTGTATTGTGCATGTGCATCACAATCAATGGTGTGAGCAGGGACTGTGTCATCAGCGATGACTTGTTTATGTGATACTTCTGCCACTAAACCTCATAGAGATATTTTTTGGGTTTGTGATTCAAATTAAATACACCAAGAATTATGGCCATCTCTCTGCAACAGTACCAACTTGCAATAGGTGGTTTCCATTGTATATTCTTCAAACAGGAATTATAACCAGGTTCAAGTACTTTTCTCTGAGCTTGATCATTGTTCGTATAACATGAACATAAACCTAAGTATTTCTACCTCACTGTACCATTGCCTCAGCCTGTGTGAAAACATAAAGACAACAGCAAACTTGACAGATACAATTAACAGCACTGTATTTCCCTTAGTGCCCAGTCCTTTCAAGTTAAGTTACGTTATATTCTTTGCTCATAAAACTGAGCTATATCCCTTTTCCTGCAAGTCTATATTTCACCATCAGGTCAAGATGGTTAACTAATGAAACACAAATATAATTCCATATAGTGTGTTTTAACATAATACTGTACATTTGAAAGCTGCTGAAAACATAAATACTGTAAACTTGATTTTTGGACTAAAGATGCTATACGTGCCAAGTGGGTGAAAATACGTCATGTTTTGGGTCAATACTGCTTTTTACTGACTTGGCTGATGGGAAAGTGATACTATCTGGCAGGAAAAGGGATATACATTGCCAGGTACACAATTTGGAAAAATTCATAGATATTCCATGTGAGGGACTTCTTCATCTGTCCACCCATATCCATCTTTATCACAAACCAATACTCAGACTTCATACATGTATAACCACATTGCAACCATTGATCTCACACCCAACTATTTCTCAAATTTAACTAATTCCATTCATACGTCAGGCATCAACTGCACATACACATCAATACAACGTTTTCTCCACCATTTCCCAAATATCTGTTGACCAATGTCACTTCACCATAATTTCTGTCAATGGTTTCAAAATTCATTAACCAAGCAAGCACTTTGTCATTTACAATGACTTGTTTTTTTGATAAACATGGCTGTCCCTGCATGTTTGGTTCAGCTTTATTAGATGCTTTCATCTGAGCAGAATAAAATCAGTAATTTGACCTCTTCATCAGACCTATTGTTGCCACGAGATGCACCACAATTTTCAGTATACACAAAGAAAGAACTTTTGATGATTTTCCACTATTTTTTTTATTCCAACATAAATTCTTGTTCTAATCCCAGAAGCATGGTGAAACACTTGCTTTTCAGCTTGTCAACACAGTATACATAGAGGGCTCATTTTTTATTTACATTGGAATTTTAGTTTGGACCAGAATTCATTTTTCACAAATACCAGACTGAGTGCAATGTACAGACTGACTTTATAAACTAAATACTGTGTTTCTCAAAGAACTTGGGGGAGAAGAATAAAAGATGGTAGTCGACATATCAACAGATATTACAGCTACCGTCTGTTAATTATTTTAGCCTGGGGTGTCAGACATACAGTACTGATTTAAATCTTTCCTCATGAACGTACTGTCGTACATGTAATTTTTGATAATTTGATGGTGAAAATTGATGAATTGATCTTTTGTTATAAGAAAAACATACTGATGTTGATCTGTCTGACTATAATTTTCACAACTGTCACTAAAATTGAGAAATGAAACATGGATGATGGGGTTAGATGATTGCCAACGACAACGTTACTATTGTACTCCAGTAGCAGCCTGTGATTCAGAGGGTGGACATTCCTGCAGGCATCTTGGAAAAAAACAAATAAAGTCTACATTATCATATACCCATGCCCATATCGCTTCATCCTAGTGACATTTACCGTAAAATTTCAGCAGTGATATTTCATGCTAAATGTCGAGATCTGCACGATAAACATCATTGGTTGTGGATTGGTTTCCAAATACATTTGCAATTTCATGGTACACAAACAAAATGGCTGCCGCTTTCCGTCTGTGAATGGATGTTGCCGATGTAAAAATTTGAAGGGCTAAGAGGAACATGGATATTTTGGGTTGCTAAATATGGAAATAACATGTTGAGTCTTGTAAAGTTTCAAATGGTTTTAGTCCCCACGGACACCGTCCGGGGGGAATTATAGGTTTGGTCATGTCCGTGCGTGTGTGCGTGCGTCCGTCGTTCGTGCGTCCGTCCGTCCGTCACGCAGATATCTCAGAGATGCCTGAAGCAATTTTATTCAAACTTGGTACAAGGATTACTTCATATGTCATACAGATGCATGTTGATTTGTTGTGATACGATCCAATATGGCTGCCAGGCGGCCATTTTATTACGATTTTTTCATGTACAGAGCCATAATTCAGGCATGTTTCAACTGATTTTATTCAAAGTGGTACAAGGACATTGACCAATGTCATAGATATGCACGACAATTCTTTTTGTGATACGATCCAATATGGCAGCCGTGCGGCCATTTTGTTACGATTTTTTCATGTACATCAGAGCCATAACTCAGGCATATCTCAACCGATTTTATTCAAAATTGGTACAAGGACATTGACTTATGTCATACATATGCACGTCAATTTGTTTTGTGATACAATCCAATATGGCTGCCAGGCGGCCATTTTATTACGATTTTTTCATGTACAGAGCCATTACTCAGGCAGTTTCTACAGATTTTATTCAAAGTTGATACAAGGACATTGACCAATGTCATAGCTATGCACATCAATTTGTTTTGTGATACGATCCAATATGGCTGCCATGTGGCCATTCTGTTACGATTTTTTTCATGTACAGAGCCATAACTCAGGCATATCTCAACCAATTTTATTCAAACTTGGTACAAGGACATCGACCTATGTCATACACATGCACATTGACTTGTTTTGTGATACAATCCAATATGGCCGCCGTGTGGCCATTTTATTACGTTTTTTCATGTCCAGAACCATAACTCAGACATGTATCAAGCAAATTTATTCAAAGTTGGTACAAGGAGATTGACCAAATTGGTAATATATATCATACATATGCATGTAAATTTGTTTTGTGATACGATCCAATATGGCTGCTGTGCGGCCATTTTGTTATGATTTTTTCATATACAAAGCCATAACTCAGGCATATTTCAACTGATTTTAATCAAAGTTGGTACAAGGACATTGACCTATGTCATACATATGCACATTGATTTGTTTTGTGATTCGATCCAATATGGCCACCATGTGACCATTTTATTATGATTTTTTCATGTCCTGAACTACAACTCAGACATGTATCAAGCTAATTTATTCAAAAGTATTTTTATCACAGACCTAATGAAGAGGACTCTATCCTCTCTGAGGACCTGTAATCAAAGCACCCATTAACAAGTGAGGACTGTGTCATCAACGATGACTTGTTCTGTTAAATTTCGTGTATTTTATTAAACAAGGTCTAGCAAACATTCTGCCGTTCACACAGCACTGTCTACCTCTAAACAGGTAGTGAGCACATGGCATGACAGCAATGTCATGCGTGTGATGACGTTTTTTCCTACTACAGTACCGCTATTAGTAAAATTCTGGGCATGGGTATATGATAAATTGGTTATTACCAACATCACCTGTTCCTTGCGTTGTATCAGCATTCGTGTCATTTGTGCTGTGTCAGATACTTGACTTTGTCTCGTGCCTGACGCAGCACAAATGATACTTATGCTGATACAACACAGAAACAGGTGATATTAGGTTAACCTCTAACCTCTAACTATACATGATTAGTATTTTGACCGTTGATAGGGCTTATTGTAGAAAGGAATGCAATTTTCACAGTCTGATTCCACAGTAGAGGAACTTATAAAATGGTTGCAGCCATGAGGGGTTTCTTTTGACTACAACCGTCATGATATCATCAATGGTTGCAGCCGTGAGGGATTTCTTTTGACTACAACCGTCATGATACCATCAATGGTTGCAGCCGTGAGGGGTTTCTTTTGACTACAACCATCATGATACCATCATTTGTTGCAGCTGTGAGGGATTTCTTTTGACTACAACCGTCATGAATCCATCAATGGTTGGGGCCATGAGGGTTTTTTTTTGACCAACCGTCATGAATCCATCAAGGTTCCCTTAGATGTGCAGATTATAATGCCAGTGTACATCAAAACCCATAAGACCCATTAAAGACTGAAAAGGTGTATAACACTGTCATAAGTGTCAAAAGTGGCATGTAAATTTAAACGTTTTACAATCGTTAAGATTTCCCACCATTTTCAAAAACTAATCATGTGACAGAGAAAACAAAGATTACAACAACAAAATGCTGGCCACTGTGTGTTGTCAATTCCGGTAAATGGCATCATGCTTGTTTCTGGTATGATTATGTGTATGAGCATGAAATACTGTTTTTTGTACTTTTCCATAATGAGCACCATTTTATGGGTGCGGGGACCGTTTATTATTCTTCCTCTTAAAACATGTAGGCATGGTCCATATCAGTGAACAGTGATACTTCTATACACATCCTTCAGTCAGTACATCTACATGAACCAACTTAGGTTTGAAAATAAAATCATGAAAATCATGCATAAAATTCACAGCTATTAGGGTTTCACCCCAGTTCCCTGTGTACAGGTCCAACTTAACCATAGAAAACAATGGATTTGGGACAAACCATTGTGGTGAAAGGGTTAAGTTCTCTGCTGATCAGCTTAGTGGGATCCTCCAACACTTCTTTCAAATTTCTCTTGACATGGAAACTATTCCTGTCATTTGGAAAAAACTCTAAAGTTGTACAAATTCCACACTAAGAAAATCCTCAGCAGCTCAGTGATTTCTTCTTGTGGTATTCACTGCATTTGCTATGAAAACATGTGTTCTTTCTTTGATACAGCATCAGCTTGACCTCCTTTTATTTTCATCTTGTGTTTGAAAAGGGGGTAACTACTGAAACATGCCAAGCTTTTTATTTTTAGATCAGATAGATAAACACCTTAAAAAGAAAGTGCACATGCTAGAATATTTTGCAGATTTTTCCAGCGGCTTTCAACACCATCACCAGACTCACTTTTTTCAGATTTCTCATGTACCACAAATTGAATTGGCTATGGCAAAGTCATGATTCATGTTCACTTTGACAATTTGTCACAATGTTGTCATTGATTCATTCGTCTCTGGTTCTAGGTGATTGGTTGGCTGGAGATCGTGGTTTAGCAGCTCTTCCAGGAAGACAAGATGACTTTAAGAAGTCTCTAGCTAAATCAATTCAATATGCAAAAGGTCTTCATTGTACCAGGTGAGGTTTTCTTTGTATCAGAATAGTGACAGCGACTGATGTCTCTTTAGTTATAATCTGTCCTATACACATTACCATAATGTAGAGATAAATAATAATAATATGACAGAACCCCATGGCCTGTGAGTGCAAGCGTGCCGTACTAGCGGTATTTGCACGAGTGCTGCGGTGTATTGGCGGCAGTCCTTTCACGAGCAAAGCGAGCACTCGTGCAAATACAGCTAGTACGGCGCGCTTGCACTCACAGGACGTGGGGTTCTGTTATTATTACATATGTTCTATCTTTTATTTGCATCATTTATCGAGAAAATCGACGATTAGTCGTGCATACTACTTGTCTGTCAAAGCTTCAGGGCGACCCTGCGGAGTTATATAACATTGACATCACTGTAATGAGGTATCAAATCAGCTTTCACTTTTCATTAGTCAACGCCGCCACACCCTCTATTTTGGTTGGCTAAACTATTGTTTATCAAGGATGACGTAACAGGAACGGCGGCGGACTCAAACTCTACTTGCGATCGCCCACACATACGCAGCAACATGTCATAGATAGCCAAACGAAGAGAACTTGAACATGGAACGCTTTTGATTTTTTTACATTTTGAGCTTGAAATTCTTTAAATGATCAATACAAATTCGAAGATTTTTACGGGAATTTCAAGAGTAAAGATACGGCAAACGTAACTTGTTGAATGATCAAATTTCCAGTGTTCACACGTAGACCCTCTATGGTTCACAGTGGCACACCACGCGCTCACTGCTCTGTTAGTATCAATAGTACAGAGTAAACTGCATGCAAGGAATTATTGAAAAAGGGAATATCAAGTGAGAATACTACTGGCAAAAACATCTCTAAAAATGTTTATTGTTTAATTGGCTGTGCTGCGCCGACAGTTACGGGTGGTTTGATACATGATAGCCGCCATGTATCCAACCACAGTTTTAACTGAATTTGACTTACATTGTATGTAACTCTTGTACTGTATAAACCCTATCAATTCACCCAGAAAAAAATAATTAATATGATTTTAAATAATTGAATTAATTAGGAAATCAACAAAGCCAAAATAATTTTAGTGTAGAATTATATAGAGAGTTCAACTTTTTTGACAGTTCATAGTGCAATGCTTACCATCTTGGATGATTAAACTTTCCTGAATCCCAACTTTGACATATTCTGTACTGTCATGTATTGTTCTCTGTGTGTTATCTAAAGGAAATTGCTCACAACAGTTTGTCATGATAGGTTGGGTCAAATAAATAGAGATAAAGAAAATTCCAATTTCCATTTATGGTCGACTTTAAGGATAAAATTAGTTTCTGAGGAAGAAATAGAGTGGTCAATTAAAAGAGTGGTCAAAGTGATAGGGTTTTTATGGTAAAGCTGGGCTGTAAGATTCCTCATGTGCTATTTATAGCAATTATGCAATCTGTGTAAACAGTGCAATGAAAGTGTTACATGATTCCTCATATTGCTTTTGATGACCTTGAACTTCTGAACTTGCAAACATTTGTCTCTTCGGTGTGCTTTCTCTGGTTACCTACAGGCTCAACTTATTCAACAGAACTTATTGCAATGTTAATTTGTGAATTAAACAGTGCTTGGTTAATAGGATGAAAATACTGATAAAGATAACTAACTGAAGATTCTTTATAATCTGACAGATATACTGGCTTTTTTATGACGTAATCTTGATAAGCAAGGCATGTTTACTTTTAGAATGTAATTAACTCTTGTTTATATTATTATAAGCAGTAGTATCAAGTTGAACAAGCTGATATTGATAGGTTGGTCAGCTGTTGGAGGTGTAAAGCTGTAAAATTAAAAATATGTATGTATGCATATCTGTCTGTCTGTCTGTATGTATGTATGAATGTATGCATGTATGTATGTATGTATGTACCGGTATGTATGTGTGTTACTTAGTATGTGCGGATGTTTGTCTGTCCATATTAAAAACCCCTTAACCGCAGCACCTACATGTACCATCTTAGTATTTGTGGACAGGTACATCCAGGGGTGGAGATTTGAATTTGTTGAAATGAGCATGTCAAAGTCAAAAATATGCAAATGAGTGGAAAAAAAGGAAAAATCCTGCAAATTGCTAAAACTCTGTGACCACTGGCCAGATTTGTTTGAAACTTGGTATGCAGGCCAGTTATAGCGATTTTAGTTACATTTCTTCAAATTGTGGTGAAATTTTGAAAGTTGTATTTTTTGGGCGATTTCCCGTTGTTTTTTTTCAAAAAAATCTTCTTTTCTGAAAGCTCTCATCCCATTGCCATTAAAACTTGTATGTATGATCCTAGGGTTGGCCTTTGTCAGATTTGTTCAAATTGTTGTGACATTTTCATATTTGTATTTTTGGGGCAATTTTCCCCATTTTTGTCAAAAAATAATTTTCTCCCAAAGTATTTGTTGGATTGCTTTAAAACATGATAATCTTGATCCTAGGGTTGTTTTCTGTCAGATGTGTAAAAGTCATTATGAGATGAAGCATTTCATATTGCTGGGGTATAAGATTAATTTGGATTTAATATTAATACAGAAGAAATCTAGAGCTGCAAATAAGGTTTAAGATATTTACATTATAATATGTGAATGTCAACACAGCAATGTTTTCTCTGCATGTTCATTGAAAGGGGCAATTCCTACTCCATTCATCAAAATTAGAGGGCAGACCTGACATTTTAGGGGGCAGTCACTGTTAATGTTGATTTTGCCTTCTTAGGAAGGGCGTATTACAATATCGATCGTCACCCAGTTCAATTTCGTCATCTGTGTCACATGGAGCACTCATACTTACATATACATCATAATATTTGTCAACTTGTGATGTGCTTGGCTGCTCTCCATCTTATGTCGATTTGTGACCCACAGGTTTACCAGACTTAGACTTTGATGTATTTGTTCCCATGGGCACGATTTAGTCCAAATTTTGGGGGTTAAATCCATGAAAATATGTGCTGATCAAAGGATTGTGTTTCATTATTGCGATGGAGATCAATCGTCACTGCAACGTGCATGTCTACACATCGCTAAAGCTGAAATTTTCCATAGTTACCTCATTGATACAGTGTTTCAAGTTCTGCTTTCAGACTTTACTGCCATCAAAACATGAACATTTACTGAACCACTACTACGTCATTGGCTTTTCTTTTCCATGCATACACGCCACGTCATATATGCATGTTATGAAAGCTGAATGTCAGGTGAAATTTTGTCTTTTTTCAAGGGAGTGTGACAAGTAACAACAGCAAATTCACAGGTCACTACAATTTGCACTTGCGACACCCTCATATATGGGGACATCTTTGCTTGATGTGTTTGTTGGGGATTTCGTCGCTAACAGTAACTGTTCCAGGGCAGACATTGGCTCGAAATGCACAATTTGTGCAATTGTGTAATCAAGAGGAAACCCTGCCCCAGTAGTAGGCTTTTAAAAAATTATACAGATCTGAAGTAATTACAACAATGCAGCTTGCATATTTTTTTGGATGGACAATTGTAGTGCCAGTTCAATTTCTATCAGCAACAGTATTAATATTTTTCTGTATATGTTTCTGTTGTATTTCAGAATACATGTGATGGCTGGATTGATTCCTTCCCATGATCCTTCAGACAGAGAAATAATCCTAAAGGAAATGGAACAAGTATTCATTGAAAATTTGAAATATGCAGCAGACAAACTTCAACAAGTAAGTCAAGTATTTTTTAATCAAAATCAAGAATGATCTTCATTAGAACCAGAGGGTCTGAAGGACCCCCAGGAACTGTTGTGTTCATTCAAGTTCTTTTGATTTGATTTCTCTTTGTAACAATTTTGACTTCATATTTTTAGGGGGTGCCACGTCCCATTACGTCATCTAAAACACATGATGCATTGTGGTCTTAGGCACCAGGTAGGAGGCGCTTCGAGTTAGCTGTGCTAGACTATTGGCCTGGGTTGTTTAGCCAGACATGGGACAGGGCGCATAACAAGCCAGTATGCCTTTGCCAACCAGGAATTTTATTTCATATGTTATAAAAATATGAATATGTGTCACTGACTGGTGAAAAAGAAAAGCCTTTGATTGTGTTACCATCTGACACAGTCCATGTATCAGGTAATAATTATATACTGGTATAATCCCTCCGTATTCTGAACGACTTTGGCTGCGTTGTGGACGAGTGATTCCCCATGTAGCGGCCGTATCCCTCCGAGCCATAGGCGAGGGGGGAATAAAACTTTCATGAATGATAATTACTAGGAAAAAACGAGAGGGAGTATTTTACTAGAATTCATACGCTTATGTTATGCGGTCGTGCGTTGGTCACAGCTGACTTGACAGCGCTCAGCTGTACATGTCGATGTAAACTTCAAGCATGCCAAAGCTGCTCCTATAGATAATTAGCGTCTCTCGTAGGGCTTTTTCTGTGCGAATCAAGCGGAAATTGGAAAAACTATGGGTTTTTAATGCCAGGTATTTATTTTGTACTTACTATAACATCAATTTGAGTGAGCATTCATTCATAAAATTATTAGATGTGCAAGCAGGACGTCGTGACACTCAGCCGCGATTACCGAGAACGAGTTATTTTTGTCAATTTTTGAACATCATTCAAAGAATTCTGCTTTGCAAAGTTTGTATGAAATTTTCAAAATTACCAATTATCATGTTTTATGAAATTATCAATTGTATGTTTTAAGGAATAAAATGAGCTTATTTAAATATAATGAAGAACAGTGTTTGGCTCTGACTCAATGAGTAAGACTACAAGCAATGAGTCTTTCTGAGCTCAGATGCGAGACGACGGAAGTTCAACAACAAAGTACCGGTACAATACAGGAAACGTGATGCATAATTAGTAATTTTGAGAAAGAGCTCTGTTTCAGGTGCGACCGCGCCAAATTTGATGAAACTTTGTACAGATGTTGGTCACATAGATGATAGCACACAGAGACATATATCAGTATTGAGTCAATTCCTTGCTAATTTGGATTTTTGATGAATTTTTTGCTCACGTGTTGACACACATGGGCATATGTCGCAGCGATGTCTGTCTGTCTGTGTGTCTGTGTCTGTCTGTCTGTCTGTCTGTCTGTGTACTCAATATCTCAAAAACGGCTCATCAGATCAGAATCAAATCTGGTACATAGATTCAGTTTGCAAATGGCAAGAACTGATTAGTTTTTGGTGGGTGTGTTGTTTGCTTACTTTTTGCTCATTTGCATAATTAATGATTTTAGAAAAACTGATATACCCGGTATATTGACAACGACTGCACACAATTTGATGAGATTCGCTACAAATGTTGATCACTCCAAGATATATCAGCTTTGAAAGATATTAAGGGGTGACATGAAAGATAATTACTAATTTGCATGTTTAATGAAATTTCCTAATTAGGAGTATACATCTGGATTTACTCGATCAAAATTGACGAAACTTGGTATGCATATTGAAGATACTATGATTTAACGTTATTGAAAGTCATTAAGCATTTTACTTCATCCAAATCCTAATTTGCATATTTAATGACCTTTTGAAATTAAGGCTATATATTTGAAGTTACATGACCAAAATTGATGAAACTTGCTTTGTACATTAAAGATACTATGATAGAATATTATTAAATGTCACTAAGCATTTTTACATCAGCCAATTCCTAATTTGCATATTTTATGAACTTTCCTAATTAGGGGTATTTATCTGAACTGACGAGACCAAAGTTGATGAAACTGGCTATGTACATTAAAGATACTATGATAGAACATAATTGAAAGTCATTGAGCATTTGAAGTTTAGCCAATTCCGTATTTGCATATTTAATGAACTTTCAATATCAGGGATATTTATCTGTATTGACAAGACCAAAGTTGACGAAACTTGCTATGTACATTAAAGATACTATGATAAGACATTATTGAAAGTCATTAAGCATTTTTACTTCATGCAGCTCCTAATTTGCATATTTAATGAATTTTTGAAATTAAGGATATATATTTGAATTTACATGACCAAAATTGATGAAACTTGCTATGTACATTACAGATACTATTATGTAGGCTAACTTTGTTGAAAGGCGTTAAGCATTTTTGCTTCAGCCAATTCCTAATTTGTGTATTTAATGAACTTTCCTAATTAGGGATATATACTTGGATTTATTTGATCAAAATTGGCATAACATGCTTGTACATTGATGATTATACCAGGTTATATCAATATTGGAAGTCATTTTGCATTTAAGTTTTCATGTCAGCTAGTTTATAGTTTGCATATCTAATGAGCTTTCAAAATTTAGAATATATAGTTTGGAGGACTTGACCAAGACAATTACACTTGCTATATAAAGTGGTGATACAATGACACCAGTCAAAGAAATTAATATTTTTTTCAGCTAATTACATATTTGAATACTTAATGACCTATAGAGTTAATCTGTGGTGAATTATGTTCATTATGTTGATCATAATACTTTCAATGAAGTTGCAAACATGTGGCAAAGGTTCAAATTTACACATAACTGCAATATATAATGAAACATGTGAGCATTTACAGTTCATATCTGGTTGTAATTTGGGTGATATGTTTAGAAATACTGCTGCAAGACACTTAGCAGTGTCAAGTTAATTAATTGCTAATTTGCATAATTTTTTAAGAACTCTTAATTAGTGTGCTTTGTCTAGAAATACTGTATTAAATTTGATGAATCTTGGTACAGATGTTGATATCTCAACAGTGATACTGTGTGAAGACATTAAGAAGTATCATGTCAATTAATTGCTAATTTGCACATTTGATGAACTTTCATAAATAGGCTGATATGTCCAGAAATGCTGCATCAAATATGGTGAAACGTGGAACAGATGTTGATTTTCTAGTAGTGAAATGGCCAATCTGATTAAAATAATCGCAATCATACCAATCCATAATCCGATAACACTAGGTCAGAATTCGTAATACAATTGTTGTAAACATAGACACAAAACAGGACAGAACAGACAGTAAATAGACGGTACTGTACACAAACAAAGTCAAATTCATGAAAGAAAGATACCGGTATATGGACCTCTGGTCAAAGACCAAGAAGTGATGTCAGATGTTTCCAAAATAGTAAGCACATCCTGCCCCACATGTGGCACCCGCCATATATCAATCTGTAAGTCAAATAGGTAGTGGTCACCAACTGAGGCCCAGTTTTTTTTAATTTTTTTTAGCTCACATTTGGTTATACCAATGTGAGTTTATCGTATAAGCTGAAGTCAATGGCGTCTGTATGTATGTATGTATGTATGTATGTATGTATGTATGTATGTATGTATGTACCGGTATGTATGTATGTATATATACGTACAGTATGTCCGTCAACATCAAAAACACGCAAACCGCTGCACATTTCAGCTTGGTATTTGGTGTGCGGATGCATCTTGGGCTATAAATGGGATTTTATTCAAATGAAGTCTGCATTGCCAAAATTATGCAAATGAGCTTACAAAATGTGAAAATGGTCAAGAATTAATATCTCGAGAACCGCTGTTTTGATTGCTTTGAAAATTAGTGTGCAAGTACCTTAGGTGAACCTTATACAGTTTTATGAATATTGTGAAGATATCCTGAATTTTGTATTTCTACTGAATTTTTTGGTGATTTTTCTCATTTTCAGTAAAAATCTTCTTCTCTGAAACTGCCTGCCCAATTGCTCTCAAATTTAGGTTAGATCTTTGCGAGGGTGTTACGCTTCTAATTTGTTGAAATTATGACAAAATTGGGAAAATTACTATTTTTGAGCAATTTTAGCTCACATGTGTAAACACGTGGCTATTGTCATAGCGATGTCGTCTGCTGTCTGTCTGTCTGTCCGTGTGTGTGTGTGTGTGTGTGTGTTAGTGTGTGTGTGTGTGTGTGTGTGTCTGTCTGTCTGTCTGTTTACACGATAACTCAAAAACGCCTGAACGGATTCAAGTCAGATTTGGTACACAGGTACCATATGCTACTTGCAAGAACTGATTAGATTTTGGTTAGTGTGGCTTGCATATTAATGAAGTTATGCAATATCGTTTTTTCCCGTACAATGGTTTCCCTATGGAGAAGGTAATGACAGTGTAGACATATATCAAGAAATACTGCACAAAATTTCATGAAACTTTTCACAGATGACAATCTCAGAACATTATGATGATACTGTGAGTGTCATATCAATTGCCTTCTCATTTGCATATTTAATGAACTTTTGTTATTAATGAGATAACTCTGAAATTCCTGCACCAAACTTGATGATACTTGCAACATTTATTGATCTGATATATATCTCATTATACTTAGAAGCATTGGACAGTGTCAAGTTAATAAATAGGTCATTTGCATACTTATAGGTTTGGTCATGTCCGTGCGTGCGTCCGTGCGTCCGTCCGTTCACGCAGATATCTCAGAGATGCCCAGGTCAATTTCTTTCAAACTTTGCACAAGGATAGTACCCTACCCCATACAGATGCACGTCGATTTGTTTCACAATGCGATCAAATTTGGTCGTGTTAGAGGACTTTTTAGTTTTCACCTCCATAGACTCCCATGTATAAGGCCGTCTCATAGACTCCCATGTATAAGGCAGTCCATAGACTCCCATGTATAAGGCAGTCCATAGACTCCCATGTATAAGGCCGAGAAAATAAAAAATTAGTTTCTCATCGTATTCATATTGGAAAAAGGATGCAGTGACACAGTTTTTAGTCCCAACGGATGAAGTCCAGGGGGCTTATAGATTGGGTCATGTCCGTCCATGAGTCCATCCGTGAGTCCATCCTTTCACGCAGATATCTCAGATATTTTGACAAAATGTCACGTGACCTTGGTGACCTTTGACCTCAAATATATATATATGTCCATAACTCGGTAACCACAAGTGCTACACCCTTCGTATATGGTATGATGGGACAGCTTATGACGCCACATATTGTACCTCATTAATTATGCACATATCTAATTTTGAGCAAGCCAATAGAGCTAGAGGTCTGTTTTTTGGTATATAGGGATAACTTAGCAATACTATTTTTTTTCAAAATGTCACGTGACCTCGGTGACCTTTGACCTCAAATATACATATTTGTCCATAACTCAGTATCCACAAGCGCTACACCCTTCATGTATGGTATGGTGGCACAGCTTATGACGCCACATATTGTACCTCATTAATTATGCACATATCTAATTTTGAGCAAGCCAATAGAGCTAGAGGTCTGATTTTTGGTATATAGGGATAACTTAGCAATAAAATTTTTTGACAAAATGTCACGTGACCTCAATGACCTTTGACCTCAAATATACATATTTGTCCATAACTCAGGAACCACAAGTGCTACACCCTTCATATATGGTATGATGGGAGACCTTATGATGCTTCATACTATACCTCATTAATTATGCATATA
The DNA here is from genome assembly GCF_041260155.1 of Ptychodera flava. Taxonomy (NCBI): domain Eukaryota; kingdom Metazoa; phylum Hemichordata; class Enteropneusta; family Ptychoderidae; genus Ptychodera; species Ptychodera flava. The sequence continues at coordinate 1,508,334 of NW_027248278.1, forward strand.
TCTAATTCTGAGCAAACCCATAGAGCTGGATGTCTGTCATACATATGCACATAGATTTGTTCTGTGATACGATCCAATAAGGCCGCCATGTGGCCATTTTATTATGATTTTTTCATGTCCTGAACTACAGCTCAGACATTCAAAAGTATTTTTATCACAGACCTAATGAAGAGGACTCTATCCTCTCTGAGGACCTGTAATCAAAGTACCCATTAACAAGTGGGGACTGTGTCATCAACGATGACTTGTTTATGAAGTTTTGTAATTAGTCATATAACTTCGATATAACTTCACCAAATGTGATGAAATCTGCTGCAGATACTGATCCGACTGATATCTAACTGTAGTGTAAAGCATTTAGTAGTGTGAAATTAATTAAGGGTTCATTTGCATATTTAATGAACTTTGTAATTAGGTATATAACTCTGAAATTACAGCACCCAAGTCTTTGAAATTGGGTACAGATATTGTTTTGATGAATATCTAATTGTACTGAGAAGCATTTGGCAGTGTCAAGTTAACGAATAGGTCATTTGCATATTTTATGAAGTTTTGTAATTAGTGGTATAACTCCAAAATAACTGCACCAAATGTTATGGAATCTGCTGCAGATACTGATCCGACAGATGTCTAATTGTGGTGTAGAGCATTTACTTTTGTGAAGTTAATTAAGGGTTTATTTGCATATTTAATGAACTTTGTAATTAGTGATATTACTCCAAAATTACAGCGTTAAATTTGATGAAACTTGCTACAGATGTTGATCTGATAAATATCGAATTGTACTGAGAAGCATTGAACAGTGTCAAGTTAATAATTAGCTCATTTGCATATTTCATGAAGTTTTATAAGTAGTCATATAACTCCGAAATAACTGCATCAAATGTGATGAAAACTGCTGCATATAATGATCTGACAGATATCTAACTGTGTTGTAAAGCATTTATATTTAATAAAGTTTGTAATTGGTAACTCTTAAATTACGCCACCAAATTTTGTGAAACGTGCTACAGATATTGATTTGATAAATATTTAATTGTGCTATGAATCATTGAACAGTGTCAAGTTAATATAGGGATTATTTGCATATTTAATGAACTTTGTAATTAGTGACATTACTCTAAAATTACTGCATTAAATTAAATAAAACGTGCTACAAATGTTGATCTGATGGATATCTAATTGTCCCATGAAGCATTGAGCAGTGTCAAGTTAATTAACAGCTCATTTGCATATTAAATAAAGTTTTGTAATTAGTGATTAAAATCTGAGAGTACTGTGCGATGTTGAAAAAAACCTGCTTCATTTAGTGATAACATATATCTTATTGTTCCGTGAAGCGTACTACTATTAATGAACCTGTTGTAAAACACGTGAGCATATTCAGTTCATATCTGGTGTTATTTTTGGTCAAAAAATCTTAAACAGTATTTTCTTCTTAAAACCCCTGGACAGACAGCTTTTGTATTTGGTACACAGGCGTACAGAGATGACAATAGTTAGATATGTGGAAATTGTCCTGAAATATAAAAATTTGTATTTTTAAGACAATATTGTCTTTTTTGGTCAAGAAAACTTGATCTCAAAATTACTTGTTTGATAGCTTTTGTAATTTGGTACAAAGTCCCGAGGGATGTTATTAGATAAATTTTCTGCTCAAAGTATTGGGAAACCCCCAAATTTGTATATTTTAGGTAACTTTCTAGGTTTGTGACCTTAAATGACCTACACCAAACCAGGATATGTTGTGAGACAGTTTTGAAGGCTGTGAACATAATTTTGTCATATTTGATATCAATTAGTAGGAAAATTTGATCCAGAAAACAAAGCTGAGGTGAATTTTTTCATTGCGGACCAATTTTTGCAACTTTTCTATGTAAGACATACAACTGATGAGAAATTTGGATCCAGGATAATTCCAGATGTTGTAATCACCATCCACAGTGGAAGACATTTCAGGATCTGTAACTAACTTAAGTGCTGTTTACATCAGAATGATAACACTCATGGGATTAATTAAAAAATCCCCAAGGTTGTAAATATATTTCCTGTCATCTGGCGTTATGTAATACCAAGGGATGGAACATTTGATATTCAGGAGGGGTAGGGTAGGTCTAGAAGATTGATGAGGTAGCATTACTTTTTTACCAGATCCCTTGTACATTTTTTACCCACTCCCACCTTTTCTTTTTATCAAACCTTCTCTGTCTATTTTTTGTTGTTGACATTTGCTTATGTATTTAGGATCTGCTTGTCCCATTGCTATAGAAGTTGATATGCATGTTCCTAAAGATGACCTCCAGTACCTAAGTTGGAGACCTTATTTGCTTTTGTCATTCTTGTTTTTCCTGGTTTAAATATTTCTTGAATGGACCAATTCAAACCGAATGTGAGCACACCGTCCTTGACGGTATTTTTTCATAGGGGGTCGCGCCTCAGCAGCAACCACTGTTATCTGGCTAGTCCACCAGTTTTTAGCTACTGTAGACTATAGTCTATAGAAGCTATTGGGATGGGTATTGTAATAAAGGGAAAGTGGCTTCACACATCACTCGTCTCATCTTGTATGTGCTTTGGTGTGTTTAGTGTCTGAAATGTTTTGGCTGTTAGTTTGAAAATTAACAAACGAAAGGTTAATTTTAAAATAAGCCATGGCGAGACGTGGGCGTAGTCAGATGTGTCTTTGACAACCTTGACTCTTTTTTTTATCCCCACGTTTTGAAACCAGAGCAGTCTCTTCCTCAGTCGCCTAAGATATATGTATATCTTTTTTGTTTTATGTCACGTCGATATTGTTGATCTCCTGTTCTAGCAATGAAGCCAGAATATTTATGTTTGGATCGTCATGTGTTCGTTCGTTCATTGACTTGTTCCTAATACAAAAATGCCGTGGACTTTGGCCTGTATCAGTATATCGCTAATGCTTGGATTTCTTTTGAATGCGATGATCGGTTGTTGTGGAAATATTTCATTCAGGCTTAGTGTTTCGCCCTTGTCTATGTGTTCCCAGTTTTCGCACATTGCTGCTTTTTATAGCTTGTGTTCTTATATATATTGTTGCTATAGTTTTCGTTGTGAAGACTAGTGTTTTCTTTGTTTCTTCGTTTATTCTCTTGTGTTCTAGTTGCGTAATTCGTGCGGCGAACTGTGCTTGCGATGTGACTGGACATTTCCTGTTGTTTTAGCCACGTTAGATTAATCTTGCCTAAAGTGTATTGACCTTTGAAAAAAGTCATTTGTGAGTTGCAAGTTCTGACATATCTTTGTGTTTCGCCTTTGATCAGGCTTTTAAAGTGTAGATTTCAGGTGGCCTGATGTTTTATGTAAGAATTCAAATCTGTCGATTTGTGTTCTTAGTTGTATGTGACTCAAACTTGCTGGAAAGCAAGCTGTCACAACGCTCTACAAAAGTGTGTCTCAGATATTTTATATCTTGTTTAGTTTTTATTTGAGGACAATTTTAAAGAAATCAACTAGGGTTAAATTCACCGCTCTGGACATTTTTCAGGCATAAAAATTGTTTAAGAAGGTTTAAAAAAAATTCTGAGATACACTTTGGAAGATTCCTAGGACAGCTTACACTCATACAAATATCAGCCACATATCACAAAGCATTGTAACAAAACATAGGGAAAATTGATTTTTTAAAGGTTATGCAACTTACATGTCACGTGATAGTTATGTAAACAATGGTGACACTGTGGTGACCAAAATGTTCCCCTATATCTAGGCTTTTGGAAAACATATAATTTACAGGGGTTCTGAGCTTATTAACCACTAGAGAATTGTTGGCTTAAAAGGTCAATTTCTTGTCTTGAAACCTTAACACCCCCCCCCCCCCCCCCCCCCCCCCCCCCCCCCCCCCCCCTGCTCAAGAAATTATGGTTTATTTCTAACACTTGGAGGGAGGACAAGGTATGGCAAATTATGACAGCAATGGTAATGTTTCTCGGTTGTGAGGATGTCAATATTTAAGTGCAATGTCATCTGGACAACGTAAAATGAGTGAGTCCAAGCAACATTTAAATTTCAGAAAAAGAAGTAATAGTAGGAGATGACTTGATTGAACGTCTTACTGCAGGGGAAAGGTCACATGTTTCAACCTGGGACTATTGGCCACCTAAGGTCATTAAAGTCTACATGTATTGGGACTTTTGGGAATTCGAATAGCGCAAGCTTGCAAATTTTTACGAGTCACTGATCTGGATCGACAGGTCACTTTAACCTCTCGACCAGAAGTCATTTTAGTCCATTGTCCACGTGATGCTACCGTCTCTGTCGTACAGAAGAGTGCATCCCATTGAACGAACACCGCGTGTAGCCTTAATAGGGTCGTTTGACAGAGATTGGGAGAAATCCGCGATCTGCGCAAATGAAATATTTCAAGTTTCAGTACCGCAAACTATTATGCAAACGTGTTTCCATTGTTTTCTCGAATTTACTTTGCATATTGTTCGCTTTGCTACACATTTGGTTCGCTGCCAGCGAAACTTTCTTTATCATGTTCACTGCATGAAATCCGGTCCCTTGATACTACCGGACAAAATCCACGTTATCAGAAATGGCCAAAAGGCTGATTCTTGACTTTCCACTTCATCGATAGTTGGCGCAAAGCTACAGTAATTACATTTATAAGAGCTGAAGTAGTAAAGCACTATGGGAATTTATTTTTTTGGAGAAGTTTGTACATGGGCATGCACGCATATGGTGAAAAACTGACAATATTACAGTGTGATGGTGAGAAAATTATATGTGGAAACGGCTGATGAATATGCTAGATGAAATGGCACGGCTTCAAGTCTTGACATTCAAAGATCACAACGATATGCACCAAGTCTGTGTTCATGATTCTAATTTCTCGATGAATTATCTAATGTTAGTCGACTTCACGAGAGAATTTGGTGTTCATCCTGGCATTGAGGACGATTTGGGGTTGGGGGGAAATCCTCGTCAATTTTACAATCCTACGCAAATGTGCGTGCGTGAAAACTATCTTATTCTACCAAGTGAGGTCACTATTCAGAAACACGGTAGATAAGGGGCTTTGATTTTGTTTCAGGTTTAGACCATGGCAAAATTCGTATTTACTGAGACGAATACTTCAAAGCACGGTCACAACATCACACTTAAATCATCTGTAAGACTCCATCAACTGCTATGCATTTAAGTTCTTGCTTGAGCTACTCCCAAATTGTGTCAAATGCACGGTTTTGCACTAACTTTACCAGTAAATGTGTACATGTCCTTTGTCTTATTCACGACCAAATTTTGTTCCAGACTATAATTTACTTGATACCACCACCACCAACAACAACAACAACAACAACAACAAAAACAACAACAGCAACAGCAAATGTGCATATAGTACGCAATGCGTTGCGTTTGTAAGGCTGGTAGATTGCATTTCAACTTACTATTTTCATGCGGAGTCGAATAAAACAGACCTGTTTTCTGAAACAAATGTTATGGAAATATTATCAAAAGTTGCAGCTATTGCCCCACAACAAACGCTCCCCTTAAACCTGATGTCAATATATAGATGATACTTGGTTTGTGATTTCATTTGCTGGAGAAGACATTTTTCATGATTCTTCTACAGAAATGCAATGTATCTTGCGCCCGAGTTGTTTCCATGGCACAAGCGGCAAAGCAGGGCATTTGTGACAATTATGTACTGCGGTTTTAGACCTGAGGAAACAGCTCAAGGGCATATCTGATATCCCATCTGATTTCAATAATCTGGATGTTTCTTTGTGCATGGAGAGTTTACCTGCGCAATTGATGTGCACTTGGTCGGTATTAGCTCACCTTTATGATACTGCTACCTGTTATTTATCCAAAAACAAACAAACAAACAAACAAATAAGTATCAAGTGGCATAGCAAACTGACTGGAACTTCCAAGAAAACGCGATTAACACGTAAGGGGCTAATCATGATGTCTGTTGGTTGCAAAACACAGAACCAGTATCAAGTATGGTGAACATCTGCATTTCTGTCGTTTGCTTGAGCATCTTTTTTCCATTTCTCCAACTCCTCATTAAATACATGACAACAATATGTGCAGAGAGAGAGAGAGAGAGAGAGAGAGAGAAACCATCAGTTCAATAATAGCCTTGAACTTGAAGAGCGTACCTGTGGAAAATGAAAACGATCTCAATGTCCCAAGGTATGTAAGGCGATGCTGTTCTATGAACGTCTTTCGCTTCATCACTAGATTTGTTAAGTTTGATTAATTTAATTGCTAGCGCTGTTTTATTTATACTATACTTTCGTTATTTTTGCTCCATGTTTTTATAAAGTTCCATATTTCTCCAACTCCCTGACATACGGTGAAATAACAAGTGCTAGCCTAGCCAACATGATGCATATTGTACGGTATGTACATGTATATGTTATCGTTGACGAGTGAATTCTTGTCTGGATTAAAAATTCCATTGTAAACAATAACAAGGGAATACCACATTTGTGCAGGCTATTAAATTGAGTATTTCGACACGATTTTTGGAGAACGACCGAGGGGCATTTTTTGCAAACAGAACGAACAATACTGGAAAAGGCATCAAAAAGTCACACCAGTTGATATTGCCTGGTTGTGGAGTTTTATTGTGAAAAATATCCGATAGTCATATCGTCCTTGCCCCTTTTAAAGTTTAGCATATCAGTATTATCACTGAAATTAAAGCCGACCATCATATGCAAGTTATGAAATTTGCCTTTTGACACATTTAGTTGACAGCAGAAATTATGGTAGTTATACATGCAACATCAACAAAAATGATAATTCTAGCTTCAATACAAATATTTGAAATAGGGTATCGGACACGGTCTCCCATTAGCCAACATAACCCCTACTGTCAGAACAAACATAACGCTGTGTTTTCAATTTTGGCCATCGCGGCAAATGACATTCGACCTAGCGGCATTTGGGCAAAGAAACAGACATGAGACAGACAGATGCCAGGGCCGTCAAGGACAGGTATACGGTTAAAGCGATAAAGGCGAAGAGTATTTACATGGCATTTTTACCTGATTTTAGAAGCACGAATAAATATGGTAAACTATTATTTGTAGGCACAATCCTCTGCGCAGACTGATGAACTAGTGAACTCAAAATCGTCTGCTGTAGAGCGCATGCTTTTGAAAAGAAATAACAATTGCACCAAGGAAGCACTATAGCCATGATGCCACGGTGACAGATGGGGTCGTAACCACAGAGTCATCGGTTGTAAATTAAAATGTGCTGCACTTTGCCCTTTGAGCGCCAAAGTCAATTTTCGTCACCCTTATAAAAATGTACCTAAGTCAATTTTTGTCAGATTTTTGCCAAAACTTTGATAAAAAACTGTGGCCAATGAAATGTTTTCTTCATTTGATCCAAAATTATTGGAAAATTACAGGAAAGTTCATAAAAATTGGTACAATGTTGTACTGAAATTTTGGTGGGGAAAAATACTGTGGGTTAATGCATATTAAGGTAAAATGCGTCTCGGTGACACATATTCGGACTCTGACTTTTACAATTCGCTACTGATTTACCATTGTGGGGAGTTCATTTTAAAGCTCTTGGTGTAAGAAAACTTTTCACTAGCTTAGTTTTTCGAAAATCAAACATTTTATTTTTCTCCAATCATGGAGGTAGCAGAGAAGGAGTCACAACTGAGATAATTACGTTTATTACTATTGTGCACCATTGGTTTAATCCATTTATGTCCATTGTTTAACACCCCTTTCCCGCCATCTGCATTGCCAACGGTACCTTCGCAACCAAACCGAGTGAAATTAGCCTGGCTTTGCTAATGCGACTCAGTTTCTCCACAATGTCATAACACATGCGCAAAGACTGTATTTGCGTAGCTTGGGTCAAGTGCATAATGATTGTGAAAGAACTGAGACGTTCTGTCCAGGAAAAGTGAAGTTATAAGGAATTTAAGTTTTTCATTCTCAAAATCTTGGTAATTTTAACATCGTTTTTTATATACTTTACATTCGATCGCAGGAACCTTTCCTTGTTAGAATGGAAGTTCTGATCACGAACTTTTCAATCATGTACTGAGTATGGTGCAGCGGACTGCAGCACTGCCGTGAGCGTGAGTTAAACTTGTAGCGTTTCCCGGGTGTTTATGACGCGACGCCAGACGCCATAGGCGACACTTTGTTTCAATGCATAGTAAGTGTTTTTTTATATCGCGACCATTCATTAAAGTCATGGACGTAGCAGTTAAAAGCTATGCTTTCTTATTTAACCTTATCATTAATGCCAGAACAACATGATAAAACACGGCAAGAATCAAGAACTTGATTTGTAAAAAGTTGTGTGTTAACAATGCTGCTCTACGATGTAGGCTATGGCATTTTTTGTGATCGCAAGCTATCATCAACTCAGTCTCCGCGCCTTTGCAGATACAAAAGCTCCCTTCCTCAATTATCTGTTCCTCGACCCTCTTTAATATCGTGTACATCAAAATCAGTGGAACGACTCTAACTTCCCGACGCGACGCTTGGACACATGATGCCATGTTTGAAGATCTGTCAACTGCCGAGGGACGGCCGAAACACCCGAACGAACCCGAACGTATTTAATGTTGTTTCCTAAATCCGAGAAAAACGCGTTCGCAAGTCCCGTTGGTGCTAATGGAGTAGTTGTGTAAGGCAAACAGCGGCAAAACACATCGTCCCTCTGATCTCCGCCTAGTTGTGACTCCGTCTCTGCTACCTCCATGCTCCAATTAATTAACACAGGGATGGCGGCCATTTTGAATTTCCAAGATTGGTAAATTTTGGGTATTTTGTTTTAATATCTATTACCAGAATTTGCACGGGCAACTGTGATTTTAATTCTTGAGTTTGGAAGAGAATGGTTGAAATATTCATTTAGGAAAGTTTGAGCAAAAGTTTAAGTCTTTCACTTTCGAGGCGCATACAACCTTATACATAGTTACAACAAATTTACGCTGAAAACAAGTCGTGATATCTTTGCTTGCCAAGGTCTCTTTTCTGGCAGCTGGGTGCTCCCCGAAATGAGATAGTGGGAAATATTGACCCGTGCGAGCGGACGATGAAGTCCTGATTTCGTGTGGAATCTACTCCATTCTTCACCATGGTTCACAGTGCTTCCCAAAGCAAATATTATTTCTATCTCCAGTTTCATAGTCAAGCGCACGATGCTAAACGGTGGACATGAAACCAACGACCTCTATACCAGATTAAGTTTTTTTAAACAGGAACTTACAGGACCGTGGGCGCACAATAGAGCAATTATTCATGACGCTCACAATTTACATACACTGGGCGGGATTTTTCGAAGTCACGTGTGGATGATTGTTAATGTAGAGGTAAACATTATCTGTTACCGATTAAGAGGGATGTAGAGCATTCAATTATCACCTTCTGTCTAAATGTAATAGAAACCTGAACAAGGGATTTGTCTCCACGGGTAATATACACTGAACGCGATCATTTTATGGCTGCAGTAAACCCCGTCCAACTTGAGGTCCCGGGCTTGAGGTCTGCCTAACTGCAGTCAGAGTGAACGTCGACTGAAACTTCGTTGTATACGACAGCATGATGACATCTTATGTATAACTAATTCAGTTGTTATAAGGAATGAATCAAAGGCAACATTTTCGCCTTCTATTTGAAAACAAACAGCGCTTGCAGCCACCGACAACTGCCGCAAATTCACAAACAATGGGACACAATGCCAACCATAACGAAGTGAAGCCTGACTGTCACTGGCAGGATTTTGACCACAGGGTGACGTAATTGAGGTGAAATGTACGTTGAGATAATGTAAACTTTGACTGCATACGATACGATAAGCCTACAGGAATTCGCTCCATGCATAAATTTTGTGACAAACAGAACTTAAAGTTTTCCATTGACATTGAAACTTAGACTTGGAATACTGTAAATCCAAGCGTTGATATTTCAATTTTGATGACACCGTGGTGTAGTTCGCCGCGATCGCGCGAGTAAGCTTGTTCGGATACATCGCCGTCAAGAGTTGTCTATACTCGCGAATGACGCTTGTCTGTCCATTCAGTTTTTGCATTTTTCGTTTATCTGGTGACTTAAGTTTCGAAGCCTGATAACCTTTCGACACTGTTGAAAATGAAAAGACAGATGCGTATTTGCCCGCTTTTCGTCAATCACTAGTAACATTTGTCGACACGGATCGACTGGCTGTGACAGACGCAAATGACTAGAAAAGCAGTACTGCACTACTGAATTTCAACGATGTGCCGACAGTAACAATAGTGCTCGTGGTCTCAAATTTACGGTAACAGAAACCAATTTGCAATTTACTTTTGGATTCAGGAAATAAAACACTAAAACTAAATTCAAAATAGAATGATGTCTAAAGGATTTTCTGGGGCAATATCGAAGAGGCAATTGACGATACGATCACTTTTAATATACTTGCCGAAAATGATATTTCGGTGTAGGCATGGAGGTGTCCATAGTGTAGGCTAGGCTAGCTGTGGAAACGCAGCTTTCCGTGGCGTGTGTCTATGCGGGTCATAAAAAGGTCAACCCCGCCATGGTGTAGGCATGACTCCGAGTATAGCCGTGGAGCTTCTATGGTATAGCCCTTCGTACGATGATTTTTGTTCTCGGAGTTCTACCGTATATACGGTCTCTCATCACAGACCTGCTGATAACCTAGGCCTTATGTCTTCGCTTTGGCCTCCATACCTCTGTGTTCGGAGGCACAAGCGTCAATTGGGTCTAGACTACCCTGCCGATCGCCGTTGACAAAACCGGCTACATGCGATTCAAATTTGGCTCGCGCACGAATAAGTACTTTTTTAACTACTTTAGGCCGAAATCAACTCGATTCTGATCTATGCCTGCCCGGATAACTCAAACGCTCACAGACTGCAAAACTTTGCTCTTGTGACGTCCGAAACCCTTAGTTTAAAAGCTATGCATGGTCAAGGGCCCAGTGGCCGGCCAGTTTTGTTTCTGCAGTCTGTATGCGGTTATTTATTCTGGTGGGCATAGAGAGGAATCGAGTTGATTTCAGTCGAAAGTAGTTTATCGTGCGCGGTCCAAATTGGGACCGCATGCTAGCATGAGTACAGAAAGAAAGAGAAATTAGAAGGGGACCTTTTTGACTAGGACAAGAAAGAGTAAAACTTTTGATAATATAATCCATGCTTTCTGACAATTTAGGTCGAGAAAGTTCCACGACAGGTCAGACTACAATGACTATTTTTGCCATTTGTTTATACCCCCTACAGTGCCAAAATACTTCTAAAATTTATAATTGATCTGATGACATTCGGAGTCCCGTGTATTTACGAGTGTACCAAGTAGCATCTACTTCTTTATCTGCACACTACATGTGCACTGCCAAACATACTGAGAAGAGCAGGTTTGCAACACTTGTAATGTCAACCATGATTTGTGTTGTGAATGTGTGAAGCCGGAAAAGTTCAAGATGGCAGGACAAATCTCGAAATTACAGTATTTTTATTATAACAAATAAAATATATATACAAATTTACAACTCGGCCTGACATCAGGCCCAAGCTCTCTGTCACTGCAGCCTGCACTAATTTATATGACAAACAACGGACATTGTAGAGTAAATATTATTGTCACTTCATGAAATAAAACGTGAAGAACTGCATTTGAATTTCGACAAGAAACGTAGACGCTCAGCAATAGATTTTGTCCATCTTGCATTCCCATAAATTCTCTCACCATGTGTTGGTTTTCTTTTTCAAGATCTTTTTCGCTCGCAGTCTTCTCTGACACCTCGAGTCCCTCACCATTGACTCAGATGTAAAGGGGCGATCCACGTTTTCATTCTGCAAAGCGAAGCAAGTATAGAATATTAAAGTCTAACACAATCGCACATACATGGGGAAGCCATAGCAAAATTACCGTAGTTACGTTCCCAAAATGATTATTTACGCCAAAGCTAATTAATTATGAGAGGAACGCCATATTGTATGGCTTTCTGTTTATTGTAATTCGATGTCTCAAGTAATGTTGTGCATGTTACTTTCCTGCGTTTTTCCCGTTGACATAGAGTTTACAATTTATTATCCAGACGGTGAAGTTTTCAAGGTTAATAAAATATTGGAATACTTACCCAGTCTAAGCATGCAAGATTTGTCCTCATTTTATACTCTTCATCTCCAAAAGCGATTCTTTTGTCATGATATTGAAGGGTGCATTTGTTAAAACTCTCTACATAATGGGTGTCTCGACACTGGAAAATAAAAATGTAGCGTAAAAACATTGAGTTAATGTTAGACATGTATCACAAAATAAAGTTCTTTTCCTGCCAATGGAATACCTCAAATTCTTGGCATGGATATTGAAATACACACATTTTGCTAAATATTTCACAATTTTAACGCTTTGAGATAGAAATAAAATGAAATATTCAAAAACTAAATTCAATTACATGAATCATCTGAGTAAATATTTATAATCATTGTTATCAGCACTAAGCCAACTGCCCGACTATTTAATAACAAGCAAATAAGTTGTGCCCCTCAAGTAGACTTACGTGAATATACGATTCCGGGGTTCTATACAACGGCATTTCCCTTACAAATTTGGTGAGAAGTTGTATGGCAACAGGATTATGTAGTTCAATCCATTTGGGAATGTAATTAGGATCTGCTCTACATCTTGATTGTGGATAGCAGATGGTGTGATCATCCTGACAGAGAGGGTAACAAATTTGTGAACGTGTGAAATATCTAATATGAATGCAACAGTGTTCCTGACATACACAAGATACAGAGAGTATTTGCGACCTAGTTGTGTGACAGAATCCTTGAGGGCTGGGAGTTGATAAATACTATTATAAATCAACACTTACCCTGTAATGTTGTACAATATTATCTAAATTTTGACGTAGAATAACACACGCCGCTTCCCGTCGATCTGGTTCCATGACTTCACCTCTCATAGAATCTCTGGCATGTATCATTGCCCAATAACAGTGTGTCCTAATTAGTGAGGCTGTAATGAATTAATGGTATAGCATTGGTAACTGTGCGTTGTTATGTTCTTAATAAAACTACTTTCTGCTAATTTTGTCTAGTATATTGCAGTCATTGAAACGCCTGGTGTGAATGCATGTTACGTTCAAGCCACAGTTCACTCTCTCTTGTATTATTGTTATAATAATTAATATTATCGTCGTTATACAGTTATTTAATAATCTTATCACCTTTATCAGACAATTCAGGGTGCCAAGTGATTCCACTCATTCTTCTTGTACCAGAACAAATCTTTTTGAGTTTGTTCCCGATTTCCTTTGTTACTGTAAGACAATAATAGTAATTGTCACTGATTGTGCTATTATATATGGAGAGAGAGAGAGAGAGAGAGAGAGAGAGAGAGAGAGAGAGAGAGAGAGAGAGAGATGGGTTGGAGGCGTGTCTGTATCTGTGTGACTGTGTATGACAGGCAAGCTGACTCCCCAGTGTTGTTGTAGCGTATGTGGTTACAAAACTCAGATGGCTATTTCGAAATGATCATTGAAGGCTGACATACCATGCCATGTATCGTTGCTACTTGTTGTGCCAGGTCTTTCCTCCCGAATAAATTTCATTACCGACGCATTCCTGTCATGCGCGTGAATGTGGATTGGCACACCTATTTCAAGAATGAAAAATGTATATCGTTTACCAAAGGTATGAAATTACCATGACTGGGCAATGCAACTTCCTACTGTATAATATCGCATTTAATTTTTTATAAATATCCAGTTCGCGTCAACAACAGCAATCCTTTACAACCATGTGCACTTTCCGTGGAGCTACTAATATGATTCATTTATTACGTTCATTTGTTGCTTCACTTTGTGTGTAATATTTTCTATAATTCTAGTTTCATTTACCTTCTTCTTCCGTCCATTCATAAAAACGGCGAACACCAAGCATTTCGTGTCTTTGTGTGCACGGATCATCTTGCTTGTTCACCTCCTCAATATGGATTACTTTATGAGTCCTGTGGATATATGATTATATGAAACAGAGATTTTATATATATACATTAATACGAAATGCAGAAAGCGTTATTGGTGGCATGGATGCCTTCACAAAGACAAGGAAAGGGGGACACAAAATAGGATGTCTCACATTAGGTAAACATTTGCCAATAGTGCTTTCCTTGAGGCACGGACGTTTAGTGAGGTAATAAAATCCAAACATCCCATTGGCAGAATTACGTTTTTTGAAAGATGGCATTGAGGGATCTGGAATGAAAACTCTGAAACCAACATCAACAACACATGTAATATAAACTCTACCTACTGATGACGATGAAGACGAACATCCATTTGCCGAGCATTTCTACGTGTGCCGTGTCTTGCGTCTGACATAATATCAATACCAGGGTATTCTCCCGATCTGTGCTTGCGATTTCCTGAAAATGATATATACATGTTTACTGAACGTTCACGACTTCGATCATAAATTTATCTAATTGACACTTGTATACATATTTGAATTAAGAAACACAAGTCATAAAGAAAAAAATTATATTGAATACAAAGGAATTTATGCGGAGGACTGATTGATTCAAGGTACCTCAATGAATTGAGACACAGTGGTAAAAACATACCTCATTTAAAGCGTTTGTTTTCTACTCATCTGCCTCTTCCTTTACCGTTTCTCTGTACTGTGAAAAGACTGGAAAACATAAGACGTATAAATGAAAACTCCAAGTTTTTCGAATGAATATTATAGTACACATCAAAGGAAGTGACATGATACAGCTGTTATTATGGGAACTTCTGAACATGTAACTTACATCGCTTTTTGTACCGATGATTCATAAATCCGATCATCGCCCCTTCACAAAGCCGTCGGTACTGTGTCTCCCTGATACCAGAACTGGCAAAGCCATTAAGCATCCTAAGATGAAAACAGGTATATTCAGCTATCAAATTAACATTCTTCGTAAAATGAAGACAAACAGGTACACGGAATTACTGAAACTAAAACAAACTTTCAGACACAGTATCCACGTTCATGTCGATCAAAACTAGTTGCTATATAGACGACTGTAACGTATTCCTATTTCTGATCAGAAGCTCTGTGAAATTGAATAACATGTATTTGACAAAACGATACATGTAAAATGTAAAACGTGCAAAAGACGATTGTGCAACGTACCTGTGATTGACCAGCAAATTTCCGTTGGGCATATATGGCGAGGAATTCCATCTTAGTCTATGATTATTTTCACAACTAATCAGAAGTCTCCCAGCATGCCCTAACATATCGATTCGTCCTGTTTCCAAAACTTGATGACAGAAGGTTTTATGTTCAGCAACTCTTTTCATCAAGTTGTCAACAGACTTTGATGTTGTCAAGAATATCTTCGATGTGCTGTCTTCTCTTTTGGCTGAGATACATGGCACTCCAATCAGTAGCGTGGCTTTTTGACATTTGCATAGAATTACTGTAATCCGGCATTTATAGGGAAGTTCCTGTTTTAGCACCTGAGTGCTTCATCATGCACTTGGGCTTGCATATGATAGCCCTTGGTCTGTATGTCCGAAATTTAATTGTGTTGTGTTTAACTCAAAACCCAAAGTTTTTACAAAATTTCGCACTTAGACTGATGTCATTCATGTGAAAATCGTGATAAACTTTTTGGCTCATTAACTCAACAATGATAAAGTGATTAATAGGTTTGTCATCAAAAAAGCACACCAGATTACCCATCTCCATCGGCTGAAACAAGAGCGCCCTCACGGTTCTACTCAAAATGGCAACTCTTTCGGTTACTATAACAGAACAACGGGCTCATAAAAGTGTGTATAGAAAGTGTATCGAGTTCTTTAAGTTGATAGCACAGCATCGAAAGTGTATCCTAGAATATTGGCCACACATAAACAATCCCTGTGGATTTATAGATTATGGTGTGTACGAGTGCTGCTCTTTGCACCTGGAAAGAATTGCATGAGTAATGCTGTAATACACCACCATGTGATGGACCATGACGCCACCGAGTACATTCTTTCATAACAAGACTCTCTAAAACCGATGGACTGAGAAAATAGAGTTTATTATGAATTAATACTGCGTGATTAAAAATCTTGAACAATGCCTAAACTCTGCTATCAGTAATCAAAGTTGAAAACTTCAGTGAGAAAAACTGTCACAGTCAAAATAACTGAATCGTATTTCCATGTGCTATTAAACTACTGTTTCAAACTGACATGACTTTGAAAATAGTTTAAAAACTCGTATCAAACCTGCACTAGACTGTGTTACTGTACTTACATTCAGCAAGTCATGTAAGCTGTTTCTTGTCAGGTGAATTTGGGAATATATGCCAAATTTTACAGTTGCCCACACATATTCACAACAATTCATAACAACACAAAAACAAACGACACTTAAAACTCGAAAAATAACCTCTTTCCATAGAATATCTACACTACTATTTGATATGTTCTGAATGAGAAATATAATAAATGACAACTGTAATTCTTCAAATATCACAAAGCATCAAACTTTACATGTAACAATATACATGTACTGTCTTTGAAAAAGGAATTTAGAACACAACAGAAATGAATAGACAAGATTCACTTAAATTAATACTTTTACTTTTTGTATACAAAGGGAGTAAATATTGTTTCAAATGAAACATAAATATATATTTATATATATATTTTCATTCATTGCATTCTCACCAATGTGCTTCAACAGGCTTCAACGGTGAGCCAGATACTGTGGCTAGTAATTGTGGACTGTCTACATAAAACAAGTATTGCTGAAAAAATGATAGATTTTAGTAAACTAATTGCCCAGTCTAATGTTGTAAGATCACTTCTCATCCTGTACATTCCGTTGCGAAAACCACCTCTTGTTCTGGTATAACAAACAGATGTTGTTGTAGGACTCCACGTAGTGAGTATCTTTGCACTGCACAATGAAATAATGAAGAGAAACAATATCAGTGGATTTTTTGGAAGCAATGCACTACAGCTTAGATTATCTATGATTCCACCTCACATTTAATTACAAGAAAATAACACTTCTATGTATCAGCATATTTGAAAAAAAGTGTAATCCAACAATAGAATAACGATATGCTTCATGTCCTTACGTTTTGTTATGCAATACATAAGGGTATTCACAAAATACAGGGATTTATGTCGGAGTACATCGTGCAGCCGAGGTATTGTCCGAGAACCCCTAGCGAGACATCGAAGGATATGATGTACAAGGATATAAATCCAGGTATTTCGCAAATAACCTCATTGTACACCTTTTAGCCCAATTTTATAAGGAAAAGTCGAAGTTAAAGCGTTTTTTGGATGCCAGTCACGCACTGCACTGTCACTGAACGATCGCGAGCAGATTTGGAAGCGGTCAGCACGTCCGCTAAGCCTACAGAATGGAATTTCAACCCGCACAGTGCAGTGCAGTGAACCTAGTACATAAAGTGCACGCGAGGTATACATTGTCGGTCAGCAGCAGATTTTCACTTAAATTCACAGCTTTTGGATTGATCACTATACATTCGTAAAGTACTGAATGTTCAGAACTATATATATTGTTAAAAACTTTAAAAAAAAAATCATATCTCCTTTTCCCCCGCGTTGACGGAAAGGTGTTTTCAGGTCAAAGGTCAACTAGTGTGCAATAACACCTAAAGTTATTGTATTCCGCGTTGTAGTTATTGGACTCGTACTGAATTTCGCCCAACCAAAGCCGTTCATACATGACAAGCTCTACGAATTCTTATTACCATACCTTTCGTGTTATCGTCAAAGTGTTAACACGACGGAAGTGGAATATAAGGGTCAACTTGCAAAATTTTTGACCCCGTGTTGAGTGTGTAGTAATCAGACTACTTGGCGAGGTGTCTCTCGAACTCGGCCAAAAATCACATAAAATGAGCATTTTGTAAGCAGATAAAGTATCAGGTATGAATATTTAGGTGATTTTCGGCCGAGTTCAGAAGACAACTCGCCAAAACATAAGGCGTGAACAACCTTCCAGTCACCTCTCAAGGGTACGCGGCGCTAACGTCAGTAAAGTGGAGGTGCCCAACGTTCACTGTGAGTGAGCGGAATGTTGCTCACTCTGTGTTTTAGCGATGTGGCCGTTGAATTTGGCCGAAAATCACACGAAACGAGCGTTTTTGAAGCAAATTAAGAACCAGGTATGAATTTTGAGAATGCTAGGGAACGATTGACGGTTACATGATAGACGAACTTGCTACTTTTCACAGTAAAATCGAACGTCGGAGATGACATGGTGACATAATCCCTATACGAAATAGCCATTTGGTTTCCAGACTTAGGATTTTTCTCGCTTATGTATACTCGTCTATGGGCCAAATAGTCCAAGAGCTGAATAGCTCACGAGTGACTGTGATGTGATTGAATGTCCAAAAACTGAGGTCGTCTGAAAACTGCACACTGAGTGTACTGTACTGCAGCTACAACATGCAATGCATTGAATCGAAACACTCAGGCGCGGGATTGCTCCACTTTTTAGCTACTATAGACTATAGTCTATAGAAGCTATTGGGATGGGTATCCGTCCGGCGTCCGGCTTCAGTCTGTATGTATGTATGTATGTATGTATGTATGTATGTATGTATGTCCGTTTGTGAGGCGTCCGTCCACTCAAATATCTTGAGAACCGCAGTACTTACTGATTTGATATTTGTTGTGTAGATGAAAAATATGATTTTGAGAAACTATTTTTTTTAATTTTTTGATATTGTTGAAAATAGGCAAATTAATGCCAAAAAAGGCGTTTTTGGTAAAAAATCTTCTTCTTCATTACCGCTGGTCAGACAGCTTTGTTATTTGGTATACAGGTCCCTAGGGACAACCCAACTTCGATTTGTTAAAATTGTGATGAAATATGCAAATCTGTATTTTTAAGGAATTTTTTTTGTCATTTTTGATCAAAATTTGACGTACATTGTATGTAATTCTTGTACTGTATAAACCCTATCAATTCACCCAGAAAAAAATAATTAATATAATTTTAAATAATTGAATTAATTAGGAAATCATCAAAGCCAAATATTTTAGTGTAGAATTATCAGAAAGTTCAACTTTTTTTGACAGTTCATAGTGAAATGCTTACCATCTTGGAAGATTAAAACATGTAAAGGCAACTTTCCTGAATCGCATCTTTGACATATTCTGAACCGTCATTTATTGTGCCGTGTATGTTATCTAAAAGAAATTGCTCAAAATATTTTGTCATGATAGGGTTGTCAAATAGATAGAGATAGACAAAGTTCTAATTTCCATTTATGGTTTGACAAGGATAAAATAAAATTACTTTTTGAGGAAAAAATAGATTGGTCATTTAAAGACTGGTCAAAGTGATAGGGTTTTTATGGTAAAGCTTGGCTGTAAGATTCCTCATGTGCTATTTATAGCAATTATGCAATCTGTGTAAACAGTGCAATGAAAGCTTACATGATGCTTTTGATGACCTTGAACTTCTTAAGTTTCAAACATTTGTCTCTTAAGTGTGCTTTCTCTGAGTACGTACAGTCTCAACTTATTCAACAGAACTTACTTACAATGTTAATTTGAAAGTTAAAATGTGCTTGGTTAATAGGATGAAAATACTGATAAAAAGATAACCAGCTTAAGATTCTTTATAACCTGACAGATATGCTGTTTTTTATGACGAAAATCTTGATTTAAGCAAGTCTTGTTCACTTTAATTAGAATGTAATTAACTCTCGTGTATTAGCTAGTATAGACTAATATAATGTATAGAAGCTATTGGGATGGGTATCTGTCCGGCGTGCAATGTATGTATGTATGTATGTATGTATGTATGTATGTATGTATGTATGTCCGTTTGTGAGGAGTCCGTCCACTCAAATATCTTGAGAACTGCAGTACTTACTGATTTGATATTTGTTGTGTGGATAAAATATTTTGATAGTGTTGAAAACATGCAAATTAGCACCAAAAAGGCGTTTTTGGTAAAAGATCTTCTTCATAACCACTGGTCAGACAGCTTTGTTATTTGGTATACAGGTCCCTAGGGATAACCCAACTTAGATTTGTTAAAATTGTGATGAAATATGTAAATCTGTATTTTTACGGAATTTTTTTTCCATTTTTGGTCAGGCCATCCTGAAATGAGCTATCAAAGATATCCACCTTCTTCATCAATACATGTGTCACAAAAGGTTATTCTCTACATAACACAGCAGAGCTCTGTCAACTGTTGAGTCGCTTGTTTTTTCAAAACCGCTGGTCAGACAGCTTTATATTTGGTTTACAAGTCCCTAAGATGACCTTAGTGAGATAATTTCATACAGTCAGGAAATACTTAATTTTTTTATCCATGTCTATAGTAGCTTCAGGGACTTTGGCCCTATCTTTATAAAATAATTCAACCATGAAAAGTTCAAACTGAGACTGATACTGTCTTATTTCATACAAAGAAATGAAACGTAGCCTCATCGTACTTTCAAATCTGTCCCGAGCATTCCATTACTTTCAATGCACTCGCGCTTTGTCCTTCAGAGTCAGAATCTGACTCTGATTTGGAACCACTCGTGCTGGATGCCTGGGGTTGCCTATGTGCCTTCACGCTACTTCCCCTCGAAATCACTTTCTGAATTCTGGTCAACCATAGACCCTCGAGGGTCCTCGCTGGAAGCAACTGCAGCTGGACCGCCGGTGTGGCTTCCTTGCCAGTGTTTACTGGGCGTCTGTGAGCACTGTTTATATAGCTGACTTTGTTTGTGGTCTAATTTATGCAAGGACCGCTAAATACACTTTCGTGACAATAGAGTGGAACAAATGACGTCAATTTTACCTGTTGGTCAATATGCAAATACCGCTGCCTGGCTCGGGTGCGAAGAGGCCCCCTGATAACCAGGCATGAAAAAGGAGTCAAATTTCGCTCTTCGCGCACATCTTTCCAAACGGACACAATATGCAATCCATAGACAGGTCCTCTTGCTGAGTTTTGTGGAGGGAAAAAATAAAACCTTTGGAAATCATGTCATAGGCCCTTTAATGCCTCTGTAAGACTCAAATTGCACCCCCACTCGGTAACATTTTAAACCCTTTTCCTGCCAAGTCCATATTTCACTACCAGGTCAAGATGTATTTTAACATAATACTGTACATTTAAAGGCTGTTGAAAACATAAATACTGTAAACTTGGATTTTTATCACAACTGGAAGTTGTGATATAGGGTTAGTTTCAACCGGTGTCACACGTCATCCATTTCCGTAAACGACAAAAGTAAAAAACCGCTGAACAGACTGCATTGATATTGGTACTGATATTCAAACTGGTTCCAAGGTTCTGATTCCGAAAAATTGAGCCAAACGGAGCAGTGGTTAGATAGTTTTGGGAAATTTCTAACCCCCCCTTTTAACTAATTGATTTTAGGGGTCTTTCATATATGTAGTTTTGGAATGTACACCAATCCTGCATTGTCGACTATTTAATGAGTTGTGGAACTGAAATGAGGTTTAGATGAATGTTAGAAATATGCAGGATGGCTGATTCAAAGTATCAGAGATTTTCATGCGCTTTTGGTAATAAAATTGATAAAAAACAACATATTTAATGTTTTAGATTTCTCACATTTGTTATGACCCTTAATATTAAAGACTTGATGACATATTACTAGCTGCTGGACCTGTTTACTGGCGCATTGATTTAAAGACAAAGATCGTTTTATTTTGTGATAAGGATGTGTGATTTCGTAAAACATAGTCTATTAGCCTGGAAATGTGATTTTTGCGAATATTGTTTACCCCACTGACAACAGTGTGATTTGAAAATGGCTGGAATTCGCTACTTCGAGACTTGTGTGTGCATTTGGATAAAAAACATGTATGGTGTGATCAATCCGTCCAGTGAGAGAACAAAGGACTCTTACAACAGGACACAAATGAACCGCAGACCAACTTTGATAAGCCCCTATCACTTTCCAATCTTCCAATATCCCTTGGAAAACTCTGAGCTACTTTGGTCAGAAAACATACACTGTGCCTGCTGTGCTAACCCCCCATATTTGTATAGTTTAGGTAATTTTCTCAGTTTGTGACCTTAAATGACCTACACCAACCCAGGATATATTATGAGACAGTTTTGAAGGCTGTGAACATAATTTTGTCATCTTTGGTATCAATTTGTAGGAAAATTTGATTGAGAAAACAAAGCTGAAGTAAATTTTTTCATTGTGGACCAATTTTTGCAACTTTTCTATGTAAGACATACCGTACAAGAACTTATGAGAAATTTTGATCCAGGATAATTCCAGATGTTGTAATCACCGCCCACAGTGGAAGGCATTTCACTATCTGTAACTAACTTAAGTGCTGTTTACATTAGAATGATAACGCTCATCCATTGTAATTAAAAACTCCCCAAGGTTGTAAATATATTTCCTGTCATCTGGCGTTATGTAATACCAAGGGATGGAACATTTGATATTCAGGAGGGGGTAGGGTCTAGAAGATTGATGAGGTAGCATTACATTTTTACCAGATCCCTTTTACATTTTTTTACACCCACCTTTTCTTTTTATTGAGCCTTCTCTGCCTTTACGCTCCCATATATGCATATGTATATATGCAAATGGGAGGTATTATAAGGTGGCAAAATGGGGTCTTTGTGTATGTATGTATGTAGTATGTATGTATGTCTGTTAGTCCGTCCACATCAAAAACTCCTAAACCGTAGCACCTACTGTCTTGGTATTTGGTGTACAGGTGCACCTAGGGGTGGAGATGTGAATTTGTTCAAATGAACATGTCAGTGCCAAAAATATACAAATGAGGGGGAAAAAAGGAAAAATCCTGCAAATGGCTAAAACTCAGCAAGCATTGGTCAGATTTGGTTGAAACTTGGTATGCGGATTTCTTTAGGTATTCTAAATTATGTGTGCAAAAATTTGGATGAAATTTGCATGTTTGTATTTTTTGGGTATTTTTTCCGTTTTTAGTCAAAAAATCTTGTTCTCTGAAATCGCTCGTCTGATTGCTATGAAACTTAATATTCATGTTCCTCAGAATGACCTCAGTCATGCTTGTACAAATTGTATTGATATTGTCGTATTTGTAATTTTGGGGCAATTTTCCCAATTTTTTGATAAAAAATTTTTTAGTCCAAAAACTGCTGATTTGATAGCTTTGATACATGTATTTGGTACACAGGTATATAAGATTAATCTCAATATAATGTACTGAAGGTATGTTGAAACTGGCAATTTTTTTTTATTTTTGGGGCAATTTTTGCCTTTTTTGGTCAAAATATTTTTCTCCAAAAACTTCTGATCTGGTAGGTTTGATATCTAGTGTACAGGTTCCTAGGGTTCATGTTAATTAGATATATTTAAAATTAGGATGAAATCTGCAATTTTGTGTTTTGGGGGTCAATTTTTCTCATTTTTGGTCAAAAAATTGTTTCTCAAAATTTACCAGTCTGATTGCTTTGATATTTAGTAAACCGGTCCTTAGGGTTTTTGTAATAAGATATATTGAAATTAAGTTGAAATCCGGAATTTTGAATTTTTGGGGCAACTTTGCGAAACTTTCAGTTTACTGGGATATCTTTCATTTTGTATTTTTAAGATTTTTTTTGGTAATTTTATACCTACTGGAACTAAGAGTATATAATGTGGTGATTTAGTAAGCATTTGATATGGTAAACTGTATTTGGTGTTGAAATGCGGTAAAAAAATCCTGGCAGATTTTGGAAAAATTCCAAACAAATGCCAATAAAAAATTCAGCCAGAGAAGGTTTGACAAAAAGAAAAGGTGGGAGAGTTGGGAAAAAAGAATGTACAATGGATCGAATAAAAAAAGATAATGTACCTCATCGATCTTCCAGACACCATCCCTTATCAAACGGTCCACCCCGATGTATTTTTGTGCACAATTAACCATGCAGTGTATTTTAGTTTAAGATGTCAAGTTAGGTAAGGATTTGAAAGGAATAGTCAAGTTCACCACAGTTTAACTTTATCTCTTGTGTCATCATCCTTGTGTAATTGGTTAAGTTTGTAAGTTGTTCCAGATGTGGATGTACCAGCTGTTCTGGAAGAAAACAATGTTTACTTTTTCCTGTAGGGTTTCTGAGTTGATGATTGTATGTTGAAATTTCTCCATGTATCTGGTGTATGGGCAAAGTGTAAACATTGGTTGCATGTTATGTATTTCAGTCTATGTCAAATATTGTAAATGAAAAATCAAGAACAGTTCACTGTGTGCTTGTAAAAGATAACATATTTGTCAATACATAAACTGCCTTGCAGATTGATTGTCTTAAATATTATCACAGAAGTAGAAAAGGAAAAGAAACTAATTCACTAACTAATTCACTCTCAGTGCCTGTATAGGCCTATACTTAACTATTTTATCATAACATTCAGCTGTTTGTTTTATCTTTATCACTCTCCATGGGCCAAGGCACACTTGGGTCAATGTCATCACTCCGTGCCAGTCTGTGTATGTCAGTCTGTCTGTATATGTTTGTCCATGTTTCATGCAATTGTTGACTTGTTTTGATAACTATATGGGAGCGAACAGTGATGTTGTCACTATTTTTTGTTGTTGACATTTGCTTATGCGTTTAGGATCTGCTTTTCCCATTGCTATAAAAGTTGATATGCATGTTTCCAAAGATGACCTCCAGTACCTACCTTTCAGACCTTATTTGCTTTTGTCATTCTTGTTTTTCCTGGATTAAATATTTCTCGAATAGACCAATTCAAACTGAATGTGAGCACACTGTCCTTGACGGTATTTTTACAAAATACTACCTGCTTGATTTTTTAATACTGTTCAGTGTTTATATATTGAATAAAATTTGTTTACAGTTAAAATCCATACTTGTCCCATATCACTTTTACCCCAGCAGTCAGCTACAAATACCAGGTGGCTATTCTTTGACATTTGAAGTGCAGGCACAATCAACAACTTCTCCTCTATGTCAGTATGTAGAGCTAGCCCATTCAAACTCCCATATGGCCAAGAGTATATGTGCCAGTGAAAACTCTTCTTATAGGTTTGAGATTGCCTGTCTTTGAGTTTGTCTGTATGTATATGATATGATTGTGTGGGTGTGTGTACTGACAAACTCCAAACCCACAGCACCTACCCATTCAGTATTTCATGTACAGGTGTACCCAGAGATAGAGTAGTTTCACAATGTGCCAGTTGTGATCAAGTGCCATTGGCGCTATTTTTTGGGACTAAAGATGCTGTAAAATACCAAACCAAGTGAGTGAAAATACGTCATGTTTTGGCTCAATACCACTTTTTACTGACTTGGCTGATGGGGAAGTGATACTGTATGGCAGGAAAAGGGTTAACACACATTTTTTTAATGCCAGCAGTCGATATTTGACATGGCCACTGCACAAGGATGGTGAGATATCAAAGTTTGAATTCCAGTGGCCCACCTAAATTCAGCTTCCGAACATCGATCATTCGGCACTGGGGCCATTGTCAACTAAGCAAGGGAGTACGAGTCTATGCTGACGCTGCTGTACACCATACCGTAGTACCACTCGCATTCGGTGATCAGTCATGCCCTGTGGGAGAAATCCAAGTCTTACTGACTCGGCAAAAAGGGAAGTTTGCTGATTCCACCAGAATTCGCATAGGTGACTAATAAAGCCGCTGGGAAAACTATTGGGAGCACTTCAGCATTCTTACTTCTTGATAATCGATGCATTTATGGTCTGTGACTCAATTCTTGTTGCACACAGATTAAGGTGGTTGGAAAGGCTAGAGCATCAGTTATAAATTTCAACAAAACTATTAAAATATAAAAGTAGTCAACATTCTCTGTGGAATAAAAAAAACTAGACATTTGGGCACAAAGGCATTGCAGAGTTATAGCCTGTTAAAACTTCTGAAAAACTGACCAAATAAGAAGAAGTTGGGGAGTCCTTAGTGTATTAACTATGGTAGAGGCCCCCTAGCTTTTAATAAAATGTTTGAAAAGGGAAAGTCATTATTTGCTGTTTTTCAGGAAAGTTTGACAAGGCAGTGCTTGCATTCAGAATGCGTGACTGCTATTGAAAATGCATTTTTAGATTTTTTGAGTGTCAAAGAGGTGTCAAAAGTGAGATTAACCAAAAATACTGCTCTACGACTTCAAAAGAGGGGTGCAAATATGGCTTGTTTTCAACATTTTTGACAGAATAACTGTTTTCCTACATAATTGTATACCAATTTAATCCAACTTTGAAATGAGATATGGACATGGAATTTTTACAGCCTATTAACAAGGTTATAGATAACATTTGTACGGCACAATTTTCCTGTATTTGAAGTACTTTTTGAAAAATCACATTTTGAAATTTGAAAGAATTTTTAATAATTGTTTGATATATAAACCCATGTAAATTTGGTAATATTAATACTATCCAATTATTATTAAATTCAAATATGTAACAAAAATATGAAAAATTAAATTTTGATATTTACTGGTGTCATATTTCAAAATCATGGCTGCAAATATACAATTTTTATATTCTTTGGAGAAAATATTAACTAAGGGAGTTATCCTGAAAATTTGAACTAAATATCTTGATTTGAACACTTGAAACTTGACATTAACTCTGAGAAAAGAATTGGTGCAAAAATAGCCTTTCCAACCACCTTAACAGGTATGTAAGGGTCCCAAATTCGACAAAGTGAGCGTCGAACTGAGCGTGGCAAAAGACGAAGTGAGCGTCAAACTGAGCGTGGAAAATGCCAAAATGAGCGTCGAACTGAGCGTGGCCAAAGACGAAGTGAGCGTCAAACTGAGCGTGTAAAATGCCAAAGTGAGCGTCGAACTGAGCGTTAAAGAAAAAAACACTGGTCGTTGAACTGAGTATGAGTGCTAAAATGTAGCGAATTTGCGAAATAAAGCTTGCATGGGTGCGTACTGGAGAGTGATGATGAGATTTGTCAGTTAGCGAATAAAAACGTGTTCACAATGACGCGCAATATTGGTGTCATAATTACAGTTTATTCATAGTTACAGTTTACTCTTCGTAGTAAAAAAGAGTAAGTGATAGGACTCAAGGTCCTGTAGTCGACGGACCTTGATATGCTGCAATGTCAATCACTATCTGTAGTGTGCATGTACGTGAGTTAACAAATGGCAGGCAGAGCGAGGTCAAATAGACGTCGTTCTCACCTCTAAATTGCCACAGTGTGATTGTCGCAATATCTCAATAAAATGACATTCGTCACTTCTGATCATGGTAATTCCACCAATAAATGTGTACTGTGGGAGGCCTATTTCATACATCCATTGCCGGATGCTAACGAGAACACAAGCAGCTATGCGGTCGACCGGCCGTGGCCATACGCACTTTATTGTACGTGACCGCTTTATCATTGCGTGATTACTACTGTATTAAGGACGTTTTCGTTTCATTTCGCAGCATACATGTTTCCTTCTATGAATTAAAGACAAATTAATGTTACGGAGAATGAGATAGCGATGATACTGGCACGTGTACGTATAAGATACGTACAGGTACGTGTGCGTTACGTAAAGCAACATATTTGCATACTTGATGACGCACGAGACAATGCTTGACATTTGCATTCAAAAAGCCAATGAAGTCAACCTTTTAATTTGCATTTGTGCAGACTAATACCCGGGAATAAACCATAAATGTACGTGTTGTAAAGAAAGTTGCAAATCCAAAGTGTAAGTGATGGGACGAGGAAACGATTGTTAGCAATACCTGAGTATGAGTCACACTATGCTATACATGGCTTTCTCGGAAGGCGGACCCCCTGCGACCAGGCCATACCATTTTCTAACGGGTGGGGCCGAGAACTCTGATAAATGGGATAGTGATAACGCAAACCGGTAATATTAGGACCAAGTGGCGATGCTTATTAAATTCCGAAATAGGTCGACAATTTATCCTAAGACATACGACATGTTTCCATTGTTTGTCTCAGTACCCGTATGCCGCACAGTGCTGTTGCATACAAATTCTAGGAGTGCAATATAATACCACTTGCTATCTGGCGGTCAAAATGGCTCCTAAACATAAAGAAATATCCCAATGGTATCATCATACCTTTTTAATATTTATTGCCGCGGGGTAATTCATCGAAAGAATGCACTTCACACTGTGAAGAACTTACGTTCGTCCAAGGAACGGCAACAAGCAGTGATCTCCGGCAACTGACAGTCAAGTTCGCAAAATACTGAGAGATTAGAGGTTTCGTGGATTTCAATTGGTAGCAAAGACTCTAGAGAATATTGAGGATGGAATATTTGGTATTTTTCTTGCAATAGCAGTTTTGAAATCCCCCCTAGAAACTAATGCAGTGGTCGACACTGGGCATCCTGGATGACGTTGAGTTCACAGGAAGCCATCGGGCCTTCGGTCACAGATCACAAATTAGAAGCACGCCTTGAGCTACGCTTCTCGGTTCAATACACATGTATTTTGGTCATTTCCATAAAGGCAAGCTTTGATTTTTGCATTTTGTTACGTGCAGAGAAACGACAACAAAAGGGTGAACTCAGCAAATAACGTTTAAACAGAATTTATTACAAAAAATAAAACTAATTGCTAAGTCAGGGATAGAGTACAAGCTTTAAAAGTGTACAGACTACTTATCTCAGCTGGGACGGCAAAGCTCCAGTCTCAGAGTTGTAACAGTCAGTCGGATGAATGAACAGTCCTTTGGCTTGCAGGCTTGAAGCTGCACAAAGTCCACAGTATAAATCCAGCGTTGACAGTGAAGGTCTTGAAAAGTCTTGAGAATGACTACTGCTGGAGTTTAGTAACACACAAGAGACACGATCCCAAAAGTCTGACTGGAAGCTGTGCACGTCCCTTTTATAAAGGCATATAAGAACAATCTAGAACTTTTATTGACATGCTAATTACTGTTCTAAAATTATCTCCCTTACACAACTAATCAACTTTCCAGAACATTCCAAACATGACTAATTGAATTCAAGGTTGTGAGGTCATCAAGGGCAGTGACCTTGAGAATGTTCTAGACTAATTGAACTCAGGTCATGATGAGTGTGGGGGAAATGACCTACATAACACACCCCCTCTTCAAAAAAAAAGAAAATTTTTCAAAGAAAAATCTTTCTTTTGCAAATGTAATCTTGAAAAGATTCAAGTACTCAATTTTTTTTTTTACTCTAAAGTAAAATTTCTTGAAAGTGAACAACAATAAACTCTAAATACGAGAGAGACAGTCTGCAATTAAATTGTCTCTGCCTTTGATATGTCTAATGTCAAGATTAAACTCCTGTAACATTAAACTCCATCTTAGCAATCTCTGATTTTTGCCTTTAAATTTCTGCAGAAAAACAAGAGGGTTGTGATCAATATAAACCACTATTGGCTGATTTGAAGAAGTAACATAAACTTCAAAATGCTGTAAAGCTAATATCAAAGATAAACACTCTTTTTCAATTGTAGAGTAGTTCTCTGGGATTTGTTAAATTTGTGTGAAAAGTAGCAAACAGGATGTCCCATGACTATCTTCTTGCAATTTGTTGTTGGAAAACTTGAAATGGCACTGAATTTGGCATAAAGTATGCACGGCAAAGTCCGGTTATTTTTACTGAGTTCGATAAAGTCATTGTTCGGCAAATACTTGGCTTCCTCCTGGAGATATTCCGCTTTCGCAGGATTCAGTCCGTCTGGATGTTGTTCCACTGGATTACTGTCGCAGACATCTTCGTTGTGGTAGATGATGTTTGTCCTCGTTGGAACATCTTGGAACAAATGTTCATGGATTGGTTCTTTCAGCTGTTGTTGTTGTTCTGGCTGGAGGTGTGCCAACTTTGTAGACTCCAGCTTCTCCAGGATTTCTGAGTTCTGAAGCTTGACCGAGCCCAGCTTTGAGTTTAGAGTATTTTCACTCAAGTCAGTTTCAGTATCACTATCTTCATAATGGCTTGAACTGACTGCACTGACAGGCTGAGTTATAGTAGGATTATCCCTATCCAAATATGGCTTAAGCATATTTATGTGACATAGCTGTTTTTGTTTTCGCCTGTCAGGTGTTATTATGATGTAATTTAAATCACTCAATTTCTTATCAATTAGGTATGGCCCAAAGTAACGAGCATGGAGTGGTTTGCCAGGAATTGGAAGTAGAACAAGAACCTTTTGACCTGGTTCAAACTTCCGTTTTGAGGTGCTTTTATCATATTTGGTTTTCATTGACTGCTGAGATGACTTAAGATTTTCTCTGGCTAATTCACATGCTTTAGAGAGTTTCGTACAAAATCTGACACATATTGCAAATATTCAGACAATCATCATCGTCTGATAGGAATTTCTCTTTAACGAGCTTAAGTGGGCCACGGACTGTATGTCCAAATACAAGCTCAAATGGGCTAAAACCAAGAGACTCTTGAATTGACTCTCTAACAGCAAAGAGCAAAAAATGAATTCCTTCATCCCACTGCTTCTCTGTGTCAAAACAGTAGGTCCTAATCATGTTTTTCAAAGTTTGATGAAATCGCTCAAGAGCACCCTGACTTTCTGGATGATAGGCGGATGACCTATACTGTTTAATGCCTAGCTGATCCATTACTTGTTGAAAAATACCAGACATAAAGTTGGAGCCTTGATCGGACTGGACACATTTAGGGAGGCCAAATAAAGTGAAAAATTTGACTAAAGCTCTCACTATAGTCTTTGTCTTTATATTTCTCAGTGGTATGGCTTCTGGGAACCGAGTTGATGTACACATTATTGTCAGCATGTACTCATTTCCTGATCTTGTTTTTGGTAGGGGCCCAACACAGTCTATTAGTATCCTACTAAATGGTTCTTGAAATGCAGGAATTGGCTGTAAAGGGGCCTTTGGAATAGTCTGATTTGGCTTTCCTACCATTTGACATGTGTGACAAGTTTTACAGAAATGTGCTACATCCTGCCTGAGATTAGGCCAATAAAAGTGACTGAGAATTTTATGATAAGTTTTCCTGACTCCTAAGTGACCAGCCCAGGGGGTTTCATGGGCCAGGCGCAATATATCAGCATGGTAGGGGCTTTGGAACCACAATTTGATGTTTTATAGCCCAATCGTCATCAACCAAACATCTGGAGGTCTCCATTTACGCATGAGAATACCAGATTTTGTATAATAGGAAACAGAGCTATCTGAAGTTTTACCTTCATCATCTACCCTGTCAAACAAAGACAAAATATCTGGGTCTTTGTGTTGTTCTGCAATGAGATTTGATCTAGAAAATGTCTGACTTTGGTCAGCAGAAGTTTTACTGGAAGTTTCAAATCCACGAGGGATAACGGAATGATCCGTGTCAAACACCTGACTGAGAAAGGTGTCATTTAAGTCAACATCTGTGACATTATTTTTGAGAGTATTTTGATTCTCGGAAGTTTTCTTTGACATGGCTCGAGTAATGGCACATGAAGGAAATAAATCGGGTATCTCTTGTTCAATGGCTCTGGATCCTGATCTAAAGTAGGATTATCAGTCACAAGTGGATTAGTAATGACCTTGTCCCCAGCAAGGTCGTTTCCAAGAAGAAGGTGAATCCCTTCAAAAGGCAAAAAAGGCCTAATACCTAAAGCCACAGGTCCAGAAACAAAGTCCGAAGACAAATAGACATTATGGAGAGGAACAGGAATGTAGTCATTACAATCTACCCCCTTAATAAGAACTTTAGAACCTGAAAATGACTTTTCAGAAAACGGCAGGGTATCTGCCAACAAAAGAGACTGGGAAGCCCCGGTATCTCTTAAAATTTTGACAGGGGTAGCGGAAGAGAAATCACTAGAAAGTGATATAAAACCATCATGAATAAATGGTTCGAAAATACCCATAATGCTATCTTGAGAAGAATTGACCTTGACCTCATTAATTGGGGATAAGAGGGGTTTAACCTCAGAAAATGTGTTGCACACATTATTAGACTCTAATTGAGTTGATGAAGAAATAAAGCCGGTTGGCTTAGATCCACTTTGACCACTTTGACCTTCACGTTTTCTTTTCAATTTGAAACAATCTGACATTAAATGGCCGTCTTTCTTACAATAATTACAAGAAAGTGTACCAAACTGTTTGTCAGAAGGAGATTGAGACTTGGGATCTGATGATGTGGGAGTGTTACTTGAACTCTGTGAACTGTTACCATTTGATTTCCTTCTCTCCTTGAGAAATTCTTGGATGAAAAGGAGGAGTTAAATTACCTGCATTGTTTCTGTAGGAAAAGGACTGGGATGGTTTGCTGAGAAATGAAGATTTGTGGGTCAATGAATAATCATCGGCCAAACGTGCAGCAACCTCCAATGTATCTGCCTTTTGTTCATTGATAAACGTCTTGATGTCACTCCGGATGCACCTCTTAAATTCTTCAATCAAAACAAGCTGTCGTAATTTGTCATAATTCTGACTGACCTTTTCAGAAGAACACCAACGATCAAACAGTTGTTCTTTTGTTCGAGCAAATTCAACGTAAGTTTGATCTTTCACCTTCTCACAATCCCTAAATTTCTGACGGTAAGCTTCAGGCACCAATTCATAGCCCTTGAGAATTAATTCCTTTACAGAATCATAATCTGAAGCCTGCTCTACTGACACTGAATGTAAATTTCTCTGGCTTTACCCACCAAAGCACTCTGCAAAAGCATAGACCAGGACTCCTTAGGCCAATTCAGACTCTGAGCAATTTTCTCAAAATGGAGGAAATATTATCAACATCCTTTTCTTGGAAAGGGGGAACTAACCTGAAATGCTTAGTGATGTCAAACTTGTCTGAAGGGAAGAATTTTCCTGACTGTCCAAGCTCTAAACGTCTCATTTCTAACTGTAGTCGATGTTCTTCCAATTCTCTCTCCTTTTCTCTCTGTCTTTCTTCCATTTGTAATTCTTTCTCTCTCATTTGTAATTCTAGTTTCTTGATCTCCAAATTTGTCTGCATTTCTAATTCTAATTTTCTGAGTTCAGAGGTAGACTCGGGCTCATAATCTTTCAGGGTGGATTCCTCAAATTGGCCTAAATCAACTAGATGTTTGGCAATACGGTACTGTATTTCCCTCTTGCGCATAGATCTTTTGACTTCTACTTTAAGGAAATTGGCCAGTGTTATGAGGTTGTCTTTTCTGAGGGAATTAAATGTGTCCTGATCAAGGTCATCCATAAATTCGTCTGGTTTAAATTCCGCCATGATTAAATTTCGCTGAGTTCACAGTATACAGTAGTTTTGAAAAGGCTGTCAAAATGTTGTCAAACGGCTCAAAATATTCGTATCCCGGACAAGCCCCCAATTTGTTACGTGCAGAGAAAACGAACAAAAGGGTGAACTCAGCAAATAACGTTTAAACAGAATTTATTACAAAAATAAAACTAATTGCTAAGTCAGGGATAGAGTACAAGCTTTAAAAGTGTACAGACTACTTATCTCAGCTGGGACGGCAAAGCTCCAGTCTCAGAGTTGTAACAGTCAGTCGGATGAATGAACAGTCCTTGCAGGCTTGAAGCTGCACAAAGTCCACAGTATAAATCCAGCGTTGACAGTGAAGGTCTTGAAAAGTCTTGAGAATGACTACTGCTGGAGTTTAGTAACACACAAGAGACACGATCCCAAAAGTCTGACTGGAAGCTGTGCACGTCCCTTTTATAAAGGCATATAAGAACAATCTAGAACTTTTATTGACATGCTAATTACTGTTCTAAAATATCTCCCTTACACAACTAATCACTTTCCAGAACATTCCAAACATGACTAATTGAATTCAAGGTTGTGAGGTCATCAAGGCAGTGACCTTGAGAATGTTCTAGACTAATTGACTCAGGTCATGATGAGTGTGGGGGAAATGACCTACATAACAATTTATTTCGATATTTCTATAAAAAATGACTTATCCTCTATAAATGATGCCCCTTGACGTTACAATTGGCGAACCTTCCAGCGTGGTTTATCATTGAGGTAGCACACCTCCATGGGTTGACCGAGACTGAAAAGTTTTGAGCCGATCATATGCTTACGCTTAAAGCCGAAAGGAATACTGTAACTTTCATTTTTTCTGGTGAATGACGTTCTTCCACATTGCTTTTATTTTGAAACATTTGGCATGATAAGACTGTGTGTGGCAATAGTGATGTCATATGGATAGAAAATCAAGGTTGACAATGTTGACATGCAGCATTTTCTATATATCGGTACCCTTTTGTTCTCGATTGACAAGATTGTCGTTTTGTTAATTGTAATTAGCTGATCTCTACTTCAAAGCCTGTACAGACGGCATAGGACAACACAAAGGCAACTCTTTACAATGTTTACGATATTAAGGCGCAACCTCTTTCATGTCGGCACTACCATAAACTGTATCTTCAAAATTATGTTTCGGCCTACATTTCGGTAATACATTCCAGATAGATCGAAGGAAGGCATTTATTTCTCCTGCTTATAACTTTCTACGAATACCAACTCTTAACTAAGTAGGGCTCCCTGACTATGACGGTCTCGTTACAACGAAATGACATTTGACTGCGCGTTTGTCCAAAGTTATTGTAAAGGTTGTTGGAAGAAGCGATACAACAGCTAGCCCGGTAGATCAGGTGGGTATAAGTAAAGAAAATAATTTAATTGATTGTAAGATGGATGGCACTGGGTCAATAATAAAGTATACTCAACAGTATCATTATGTAAATTCTGATAAAATGTGATTTTCTCCATTTTAGCGAAAAAGATTTCAAATATACGATTTGCTTATCATTAGCAGCGGTATACCGTAGAGGCTATACGTCTCGGGCGTAAAGGTGCGGAAGTGTGCTAGCTTTACTGTTTTCCTCAGGCCACGGTCTTTCTTTATGTCCATGGTTAAATCTATTGAGCTATACAGATTTAGACTCGATGGATAATATTTAGCTTTCAGACTTCTCTAGCTCCGTTTTTGTTTTATGTTTTTGGATAATGACGTTTTAATGCATACTACGTAACTGAAGGGAAAGCGATGCCATGGTCGCCATACAGAAAACAATGTAATAAAGGGAAAGCGGCTGCACACATCGCCTACACTATTTTTACGTTCTCTGTGTTTGTGTTCGATTTTGTGTGTTTGACTATTGGTGTAGATATAAGCCATGGCGAGACGTAGCCGTAATCTGGCTGTCGAATGACAGGGTGATCCTTTGACGCTACGTTTCGAAACCAGTGTGTGGTTTCTTCCTCAGTCGCTTTTCTTTGGAGATTTTTCTCCTTAGATTTGTGTCACTGTTCGTGGTTTAATTAATGTCAGTGTTTTGTTCGTCTAGCAGGGAGGCTAGAATACTTATGTTTGGGTCAGTTTGTTGTGTCGCATTTTTTTCGGTCGTTTCTCTAAGATTATGCACTTGTGCATTTATGAGTGTGTCGCCAATGTTTGGATTTCTTTTGTAAGCGATGATCGGTTTCATTGTGAATAAATTATTTAGTGTTTGATCTTTTTCTATTTCTTCCCAGTTCTTCAGGAGTGCTTGTTTGATGTCTTTTGTTTGATGTGTGGACTATATTTGGTAGCAAATATCAATTTATTTGTGTTGTTGTTGTGCGTTTGTTTGTGATTTAAATGTGTTTTTCGTGTAGCGTAATTTGTTTCCGCATTGATGTTTGATATTTCTTGTTGTGGATATTCTCGCATTAATAGCTTTTCATTAAATGTTTTGACTTTGTTGTTGAAATCTTCTTCATTGTTACATGTCCTCATGTACCTTAATGTTTCGCCTTTGATTAGGCCTTTGAAGGTTGATTTTGGATGACATGATTTTCTATGTAGGAACTGGAATGTATCTGTTGGTTTTGTGTGTGTTCTGGTGTCTAGTATGTTTTCATTGTTGTATCGTGACCTTTGTAAATGATTAGGTCAAGATATGTTATTTCGTGTGAGGAACTTTCATATGAAAATTTGAAAGTGGGATGCATTTTGTTAATTAGTGTAATGAATTCGTGGAGTTCGTGTTCAGTTCCAATGAAGATTAGGAAAATGTCGTCTCTGAATCTACACCATAGTGATATTTTTGTTGTGTGTGATGTATGATTTTCAGTTCTAATTCGTGAAATGTGATGTCAGCAATATTTTCTTTGGAGATTTTTCTCCTTAGATTTGTGTCACTGTTCGTGGTTTAATTAATGTCAGTGTTTTGTTCGTCTAGCAGGGAGGCTAGAATACTTATGTTTGGGTCAGTTTGTTGTGTCGCATTTTTTTCGGTCGTTTCTCTAAGATTATGCACTTGTGCATTTATGAGTGTGTCGCCAATGTTTGGATTTCTTTGTAAGCGATGATCGGTTTCATTGTGAATAAATTATTTAGTGTTTGATCTTTTTCTATTTCTTCCCAGTTCTTCAGGAGTGCTTGTTTGATGTCTTTTGTTTTGATGTGTGGACTATATTTGGTAGCAAATATCAATTTATTTGTGTTGTTGTTGTGCGTTTGTTTGTGATTTAAATGTGTTTTTCGTGTAGCGTAATTTGTTTCCGCATTGATGTTTGATATTTCTTGTTGTGGATATTCTCGCATTAATAGCTTTTCATTAAATGTTTTGACTTTGTTGTTGAAATCTTCTTCATTGTTACATGTCCTCATGTACCTTAATGTTTCGCCTTTGATTAGGCCTTTGAAGGTTGATTTTGGATGACATGATTTCTATGTAGGAACTGGAATGTATCTGTTGGTTTTGTGTGTGTTCTGGTGTCTAGTATGTTTTCATTGTTGTATCGTTGACCTTTGTAAATGACTAGGTCAAGATATGTTATTTCGTGTGAGGAACTTTCATATGAAAATTTGAAAGTGGGATGCATTTTGTTAATTAGTGTAATGAATTCGTGGAGTTCGTGTTCAGTTCCAATGAAGATTAGGAAAATGTCGTCTCTGAATCTACACCATAGTGATATTTTTGTTGTGTGTTGATGTATGATTTTCAGTTCTAATTCGTGAAATGTGATGTCAGCAATATTCGGTGACGATGGGGATATCGGAATTCCTGGACCACTTCCTCAAACAGATCGTAGCAAAACAACCGACATACATAAAAGACACTACAGATTTCATACGGAAAATGGACTCAATCCAGGCTCCGAACAATGCCATCCTAGTCACATTAGACGTAGTCTCTATGTACACAAATACACAACATGATGACGCCATACAGGCTATCAGCAAAGCATTAAACAATGCAACGCAAACAAACAATGAACAAACAAATATCCATAAACCACCAACAGAATACATGTTAGCTATGCTAAACATTATTCTGAAAAACAACACATTCGAATTTAACAACGAATTCTACAAACAGACATGCGGTTGTGCAATGGGTTCCCCATCGTCACCGAATATTGCTGACATCACATTTCACGAATTAGAACTGAAAATCATACATCAACACACAACAAAAATATCACTATGGTGTAGATTCAGAGACGACATTTTCCTAATCTTCATTGGAACTGAACACGAACTCCACGAATTCATTACACTAATTAACAAAATGCATCCCACTTTCAAATTTTCATATGAAAGTTCCTCACACGAAATAACATATCTTGACCTAGTCATTTACAAAGGTCAACGATACAACAATGAAAACATACTAGACACCAGAACACACACAAAACCAACAGATACATTCCAGTTCCTACATAGAAAATCATGTCATCCAAAATCAACCTTCAAGGGCCTAATCAAAGGCGAAACATTAAGGTACATGAGGACATGTAACAATGAAGAAGATTTCAACAACAAAGTCAAAACATTTAATGAAAAGCTATTAATGCGAGAATATCCACAACAAGAAATATCAAACATCAATGCGGAAACAAATTACGCTACACGAAAAACACATTTAAATCACAAACAAACGCACAACAACAACACAAATAAATTGATATTTGCTACCAAATATAGTCCACACATCAAAACAAAAGACATCAAACAAGCACTCCTGAAGAACTGGGAAGAAATAGAAAAAGATCAAACACTAAATAATTTATTCACAATGAAACCGATCATCGCTTACAAAAGAAATCCAAACATTGGCGACACACTCATAAATGCACAAGTGCATAATCTTAGAGAAACGACCGAAAAAAATGCGACACAACAAACTGACCCAAACATAAGTATTCTAGCCTCCCTGCTAGACGAACAAAACACTGACATTAATTAAACCACGAACAGTGACACAAATCTAAGGAGAAAAATCTCCAAAGAAAATATTGCTGACATCACATTTCACGAATTAGAACTGAAAATCATACATCAACACACAACAAAAATATCACTATGGTGTAGATTCAGAGACGACATTTTCCTAATCTTCATTGGAACTGAACACGAACTCCACGAATTCATTACACTAATTAACAAAATGCATCCCACTTTCAAATTTTCATATGAAAGTTCCTCACACGAAATAACATATCTTGACCTAATCATTTACAAAGGTCAACGATACAACAATGAAAACATACTAGACACCAGAACACACACAAAACCAACAGATACATTCCAGTTCCTACATAGAAAATCATGTCATCCAAAATCAACCTTCAAAGGCCTAATCAAAGGCGAAACATTAAGGTACATGAGGACATGTAACAATGAAGAAGATTTCAACAACAAAGTCAAAACATTTAATGAAAAGCTATTAATGCGAGAATATCCACAACAAGAAATATCAAACATCAATGCGGAAACAAATTACGCTACACGAAAAACACATTTAAATCACAAACAAACGCACAACAACAACACAAATAAATTGATATTTGCTACCAAATATAGTCCACACATCAAAACAAAAGACATCAAACAAGCACTCCTGAAGAACTGGGAAGAAATAGAAAAAGATCAAACACTAAATAATTATTCACAATGAAACCGATCATTGCTTACAAAAGAAATCCAAACATTGGCGACACACTCATAAATGCACAAGTGCATAATCTTAGAGAAACGACCGAAAAAAATGCGACACAACAAACTGACCCAAACATAAGTATTCTAGCCTCCCTGCTAGACGAACAAAACACTGACATTAATTAAACCACGAACAGTGACACAAATCTAAGGAGAAAAATCTCCAAAGAAAAGCGACTGAGGAAGAAACCACACACTGGTTTCGAAACGTAGCGTCAAAGGATCACCTGTCATTCGACAGCCAGATTACGGCTACGTCTCGCCATGGCTTATATCTACACC